>NC_080671.1:106101711-106401711 GCF_030247195.1 Topomyia yanbarensis
AACAATCAGATTAGTCGACGCACCAAAACCCGAATATTCAACTCGAACGTGAAATTTGTACTACTATATGCCAGTGAAACCTTGTGAGTATCAGTGGAGAACACGCAACGGCTGTAGGTTTTCATCAATAGATGCCTACATAATTCGTGCATGGTGGCCTCACAACTGGATCTCTAATGTTGAGCTCCATCGTCGATGTCATCAGAAGCCGATAGAGACAGAAATTCGGGAACGAAAGTGGAGGTGGGTCGGCCACACTCTGCCCCGGAGCGGAAACGAAATCTGCAAGCAAGCGTTAGACTGGAACCCTGCAGGACATCGCAGCAGAGGCAGACCCAGAGGCTCATGGCGGCGCAGCCCCAACAAGGAATTAAAAGAAATCGACGAAAGTTTGACCTGGCAGCAGGTCAAGGCGATGGCGAGCAATCGCCCAGGATGGCAATCTTTCACAACGGCCCTTTGCACCACAAGGGGTGCGCAGAAATAAAAGTAAGTAAGTAAGTTCTTTCGTGTTTCTGCGAGTTTACTGTTATCCAGCCAGTGAGTAGTGAAGCAGTGTTTTTTTTCTAATAGGCCGTCTGGATACCGTCATAAACACAAGTTCAGTAATCCTATAATGCTACACTCCCCATTCTTATTTATAATACCAGCTTGTCCTGGACAATAGGCTCGTTAAAAAATGACAGTGGTTCATCTCAAGGTGAGATGGATGTTGAAACAAAATCGGATGCCCAGCTCAAAGTTTATCCATGCTCGGCCATTGGGTCTTCCTCCGGGTCAAAGACAGAAAGTATTTGAATTTATTGAAAATTTCTTAAGTTCTGACGGAGCAATATTCGACCATGACAGAAATATCGAAAAAAAAACACCCTAATAAGCTTCGGGTGGTAGTAAATAGGTTAAACCAGGCAAATGATATTACTGGCAACGAGCTTTTTACGAAGGCGTATAGAGTATATGTATCATCAAATAGGGTTGAATTGGCCATGGTCCTATCCGAGTTTGTATTGCGCAGATCTGCTGACACATGGAGTTGGCTATTTTAAAGACCCCATGCCTTCAGCATCAGTGACAGCTGACGGGAAGAAGACATACATCAACTCAGACTCTAATCAGGTAACCTTCGCCGGTTCTTCTCTACCCAACTACCTCCTCTTTGGCAAGGTTCGTCTACCTGTTCGCCTTTATGTGCCGCGGGTTATGAGCTGCAAAAATTGCAAACAACTTGGACACACAGTCTCTCATTGCCCATTGTGGGAAATGCAGTTGTGGATGATTCCTGTGAAAGGGTTGTCGAAAAGTGGCTGTACTGTGGGAGAAACCCATATAATCTTCCGACAGTACAAACAGTGCGAGGAGAAACTTAAGCGTTCCCTTCAAGGACGTTCTAAGCGATCTTTCCCAGAAATTCCAAAGATAGCAACGCCATCGGCACCTACTAACATCTATACTAACTTGTCTAGTGACTGTGATGATACCAGTCTACAATAAGAAATGTGATTAGGTAGTGTTTGGGGAGGATAACGGGAAAGTTAGCTTCATCCGGTGCATATGGTGCAGCACCGATTCGTCCTCGCATCCGTAAAATCTTGTCATCTAGGAATGGCCAAATCTTAAAGAAAGAGCTGGGCTTGTCGACGACACGATGACTTTTGACATGTCTTGGGACTTTGGTAGTACAGCAATTCCGTGCGGGAAGGCCTCGATTTGCGCCATCCTCCACAAAACGTATTCAGCTCGTTGTAGTTCAACCTGGGTAAGTATACCGAGTTCCAGATGTCGACCCTTGCTCTTCCGAAGCAGGTTGTTAAGGTAGAATATAGGCTGTGTCACGAAGCAATCTGGTCTATGACCAAAAGAGACATTTATATTCGGAGCGAAATGACCCAGATTGAAATGAACCGGGCGACGTTTTTAGTAAATTTCGGGAGCTGACTGTTCTTTGGGCCACTGAGCCCTAAGCTTCTGCAGGATATCTTGTGGTCGAAACCACGGATTCTTCATTGATATTTGCGACCCAAGTTTCCTTTTTTTTCTCAAATTTGCGACCCAAGCTTCCATTTCAGAATTTTCCCGAAGATGAGAAAGAACGCGATGAAACCAAGAGGGTCGAACAAACTCATAACGATCTTGAGAACTTCTCGTTTGGTGGGAATATGTTCATCGTCCATAATTTGCTGGAGGTCTCTTCGCATGGCAAAGGTTTCACTATTACGTAATCTTTCGGCAGCCACATCATTCCCCCGCACTGCTTTCACTGCTGCGTCCCAGATTAATCTGAACTTGTCCGGTTTCTTGGGGTTGGTCACAACGCCAAGAGGAAGGTGCCATGTCCGATTCGCATCCACGGAGGTTAATTCGCCGAGATTTGCCCTGCTTGCATAGCCCTTCCGTTCGTACTCCGCTATTTGCTCCCGAACCTTCTTGCCTAGTAAAGGCTCTCGCTCAAATCTTCGCACCAACGACATCATGCGGCGAACTGCCATCGGGAAAATTTGTGTTATCAGTGTTCCGTAAGAGTCCAGCTTCGAAGTCGGTTCCACCTTCTGTGCGCCGATTGTCTCCTGCAGGATCCGCCTAGCTCGCATGTCGTCCCTAGGTTGTAGTGTTGCTTTCGAGATAGTGACACCAGAATTCTCCAGCGCGAAGTAGTCACGAAGCTGCTCGTTCATCTTGCGGTCCGGATCGGATACTCCAACGTGAAACTTGACGACTGCTGTTGAGGTTGAGCGCCCGGCGATACATCCGTAGATACTTCAGCTTAGTCGGCATTTCGCGGCGATTGAATCTCGCGGCCCTCCTTCTCGAATCTTGAGCGGAACACAGAGTCGCAGATTATCCAAACCGATGGCTGAGTCAACTCATACTTTTCCAATGGTAGGCCCCGTAGGTGCGAGAAACGGTTTGCTAGATCGTGATACTTGAGGGTACGAGCATTGTTCAATTGGAACCGAGAATTCCCGCAATGACCGGAGAAGTCCAGTTGCACATGTTGCGATTCGGACTCAACTTGCGTCACATTTTCTTTCTCTTCTGCAAGGTGATTGGTTCTTTCTGGCCGGAGACGTTGAACATCTGTGCAACCGACTGTTCCAGAAGGGTATAAGAGGAACACTCATCGATGAAAGCGCAAATAGTTCGATAGCACGTTTTCCGTATGCGACTACCGGTAATACCCGAAACAATGACCAATAGCAGAAACACTAACGTTGCGGTTGGTGGGGGAAGAGAAGTGGAAGAGAGTGTGATATTTTTGTCGACATGGTAGTGGCTTTGGAACGGGTTTCGGTTGGGGATTCGGCGTTGGTAATGCTTGGACCAACGATGATGGAACAGGATCCGGAGAAACATCATGCTTCGAAAGGGCTACGGAAGGAATTTTGCTGTAGAGATGTTCACTGGCATTGGCCGGGTTTCCTTCTGTTTCACATGCCTTATCCTAATTTGCTAGCCAGCTATTCACCAGTTCGTTTGGATCCGGAAGTGATCTGCCTCTGCTGCTGGATTGTGCTAGCTGCCGCAGGTAACATTCCGCTTATCTAGCAATTAGGGTTCGTCGCGGTTGCGGTAATTACCGCAACCGCGCGGTATTTATCGCACCCGCACCGCAAAAACTGCGGTGCGGTGAGACACTTTTTCCCGCGGATGCGGTGCGGGAAATGGCTTTTACCGCGCGGTGTTACCGCAGCCGCACTTCAAAAAATAATTGATAAAGTCTGCAGTCTGCATTAAAAAGTGAATTAAAACTATGACTTTTACCATTTGAGAAGAACGCAACTAGATTTATTTTCTGAACGAATGCGTAGCAATGTCATTATTAGGAAAATCCCTCTGTCAGAACGTTCGAGTTTTACTTATTACCCTACAATAGAGAAACATAATAAACATTTGATTGCTATAATTTCCATAGACTTGACAATGGTTTGAAAAGAAATCCGAGTATAATCTGTATTCGACCTATCGCTACTTGATTTTTACATTTTGGTCGTTATAATATGATAAAACATACTATTACTAAGAAATAAAATCTATAGGCTGTGCCCTATATAATTTGGCACCATTATTTTACGACATATTTTGAAAACTATTTATTTTATATTTCAAAGAAAAAAATTACATACGAACCTTTTCAAATACATAAAACGCAAAATCCAATCATTGAAAAACAATTAAATTGTACTGTCAAATCCAATTACAAAATGCATCATTTCTCCCGATTCCTCTTGGCAATCGTGGAATTATGAATCATTTTCGATGACATTTTCTCAACTGTGAGTTTTGATCAATTTGGATAACTTGAAGAACTTTTAATACTAAGACTTAAAAACAATCCAAAGAATGTAATTATCATGATCAAACCAAACGAATTTTTTTTTCGCGTGCATCTATTGTTCGTCCGACTGGAATTATTTTCTACCAAATTAACAAATAATATTCTTCAGTTAAAGGTATTTTTTAACTTTTTGAAAGTAAAGCTTTCGAAGTTAGTGTAGGGCAGTGCGATTTGTGTTTCTCAAAGTCTACCTCAAGGCCTCCCTGCATATTGTGACAAGTGTCAAAGTTAGCCCAGATGCCAAATTTTGCATAGTTTGGACAGTTTTTGCCTTAATTCAAAATTTAACTCGAAATCTTAACGTAGGGGTTGGGTATCATTTGCATAGAATCTGTATACAAAGTTTGAAAGAAATCGGTTAAGTAGTTTTTGAATGGCAGATAACATCGCAAATCATGTTTTTCCAGAGACGTTCTACAGAAAGCTTCGTCACCGAGTCGTTTGTCGATATTTTTGCATGGAAAAATTATAGCATGTTATGGAAACCCAAAACCCTTACCCCCTTAAAAAAAACTTGCAAAGTTTTTTTTTTTTTTTCAATTTGTTTATTTGATAAGGCACGTATGCGTTAGCTTAAAGGTGCCATTTTTTCATTGTTTTACATTTTGAATTTCTTAAAACTAGGGGGATACACATTTCAATATTATTTTGTTTTATATAATAAAACTAAAAAAAAAACTACAGCTAACTTATACATATAAAAGAGGGTATAGTATAATATTCGTAAGATTTGGGGGACGGGTCATTTGTGTGTTCTTTGTATAGTAATTCACTTTATGATTTTTAGAAGGGAGATTGTAGAAAAAATAATTATTAACTAAGCGGAACATTTTACAAGCTTATTAACTAGAGATAACTAGAAAGAGTGGTTCAAGATTAAGGGGAATTAATTAGGACTATTTTAAAGTAGTGGTACTGTTGCGCATTTCTTAACGAGATTAAATATTGTTCAACTAAAACTAGAAGATAGGGGGGCACATTAATTTTGGGAAGATATTCAAGGGGAGAGGGGGGTGAAGTCATACATCTGTGTATCAGAGACATGGGAGGGTGGGTGGACAAGGCTGAAGGGGGGGGGGGGGGGTGAGATATAAACTTTCAGTTTCCGGCATCAGGAATTAACGGCCAGGATTACAGATTCGAATGGATTGATCAACTAACACTAGAAGATAGGGGGGCACATAAGTTTTGGGAAGATATTCAAGGGGAGAAGGGGGTGAAGACATACATCTGTGTATCAGAGACATGGGAGAGAGGGTGGACAAGACTGAACGGGGGGGGGGATATAAACTTCAGTTTCCGGCATCAGGAATCAACGACCAGGATTACAGATTCGAACGGATGTATCAAGTATTGGGACGCCGGGCGGTTTTCCTCGAGCCGGCAGGGGTTCCTCCAGACGATTTCGTAGTACGGCTCAGATACGGATCGGGAACACACCGCGCTGCGCGTGTGATGTTGTACTGTAGATCTCGTGTTGTTGGTTCATTCGACAGATGTTTTGTCTCGTCTTGGAGTCGTATCAAACCATCGTTGGGGTACGGTAGGCGGAAGAGGGCACTTCTGGGAATGATAAGAGAAAAGATAGGGGCATTTAAATTTGGATATTGATGGTTTTGAGGAACGTGTATATAAGGGACATGTAGAGAATATCGCGGCTTGCTAGTACATCTCGAACCGGAACATTGGGTGATCTTCCTCGGGCCCGAAGGGAATCGAATAGTTGAGATCTGGCAGAACAGTACTCGGCGCATGCCCAGACAACATGTTCGATTTCGTGATAACCGTTGCCACAAGCGCAGATACCGCTATCCACGAGCCCAATACGCCGGAGATGTGCGTCCAGCGTGTAGTGATTGGACATGAGCCGAGACATCACGCGAATGAAATCCCGACCCACATCCATCCCTCTGAACCAAGGTTTCGTCGATACCTTAGGGATTATCGAATGTAGCCACCTTCCCAGTTCACCATTGCTCCATGAAGTTTGCCAACTTTCGAGGGTTCTCTGATGAGTAATACTGAAAAATTCGCTGAAGCTAATTGGTCTTTCATATATGTCACCTTGTAAAGCGCCCGCCTTAGCTAAAGAGTCCGCTTCTTCATTACCTGGAATGGAGCAATGCGAGGGAACCCAAACTAAGGTAATCTTGTACGATCTTACAGACAAAGCACGCAGGCGCTCCCAGATTTTCCCCAGAAAATATGGAATGTGCTTTCTAGGTTTCATTGAACGGAGAGCCTCGATTGAGCTGAGGCTATCCGAAACAATAAAGGTGGGCAAAGTATCAATGATCCCAAGGGTATACTGAATAGCAGCAAGTTCTGCGACGTAAACTGAAGCAGGATCATTGAGTTTGAATGAGGCGGTGAGGTTTTGATTGAATATACCGAAGCCAGTGGAGCCGTCGAGGCTTGACCCGTCGGTGTAAAACATCTTGTTGCAGTCAACTTCTCGAAATTTACTATGAAAGATGCTTGGGATCACTTGCGGACGTATGTGATCCGGGATTCCACGAATCTCGTCTTTCATGGATGTGTCGAAGAAAACAGTTGAATCAGAAGCATGAAAGAGATTGATACGGTTGGGATAGTATGAAGAAGGATTGATATTTTGTGCCATGTAATCGAAGTACAAGGACATAAATCGGGTTTGAGAATTGAGTTCGATAAGCCTTTCGAAATTTGCAATTACTAACGGGTTCAAGATATCGCATCGGATGAGCAATCGATAGGAGAGTTCCCAAAATCGATTTTTCAGCGGAAGGACGCCCGCCAGCACTTCTAAACTCATCGTATGTGTCGAGTGCATACAACCCAAAGCAATACGCAAACAACAATATTGGATTCGCTCTAGTTTGATGAAATGTATGTTCGCAGCGGAGCGGAAACAGAAACTCCCGTACTCCATCACCGACAATATTGTTGTTTGGTACAGCCTGATCAGGTCTCCTGGGTGGGCACCCCACCATGTTCCGGTTATTGTACGGAGAAAATTGATCCTTTGTTGACACTTCTGTTTCAGATACCTAATGTGACATCCCCAGGTACCTTTAGAGTCGAACCAGACCCCGAGATATTTGAAAGTTGAAACCTGAGCAATAGTTTGACCCATTAATTGAAGCTGTAGTTGCGCTGGTTCACGCTTCCTTGAAAATACGACTAGCTCAGTTTTCTCCGTGGAGAACTCGATACCTAGCTGGAGGGCCCAAGCAGACAAATTGTCCAAGGTATCTTGCAATGGTCCTTGCAGATCGACGGCTTTGGGACCTGTAATAGAGACCACACCGTCATCTGCAAGCTGCCTTAGCGTGCAGGAATTGACAAGACATTCGTCAATGTCATTCACGTAAAAGTTATAGAGAAGGGGGCTTAGACATGAGCCCTGGGGAAGACCCATGTAGCTAATTCGTGATGTCGATAAATCACCATGCGAAAAATGCATATGTTTTTCAGACAGCAAGTTTAGCAAAAAGTTGTTTAGAGTCGGTGAAAGACCATGCTGGTGCAGCTTCTCAGAAAGAATTTTGATAGAAACTGAGTCAAAAGCCCCCTTTATATCTAGGAAAACTGATGCCATCTGCTCTTTGCTAGCATAATCCATTTGAATTTCTGTTGAGAGCAACGCAAGACAATCGTTCGTCCCTTTGCCTTTGCGGAAACCAAATTGTGTATCTGACAGTAAGCCATTTGCTTCAACCCAATTATCGAGGCGAAACAAGATCATTTTCTCGAACAACTTTCGGATACAGGACAGCATCGCAATCGGTCGATACGAGTTGTGGTCGGAGGCTGGTTTTCCTGGTTTTTGAATGGCAATGACCTTCACTTGCCTCCAGTCATGAGGGACAATATTACCCTCAAGAAACTTATTAAATAAATTCAACAAGCGTCTCTTGGCAGAGTCTGGCAGATTCTTTAACAAGTTAAATTTGATTCTGTCTGGCCCTGGGGCTTTATTGTTACATGACAAGAGAGCAAGTGAGAACTCCACCATCGAAAACGGTGTTTCGTTCGCGTTATTGTGAGGGGACGCGGCGCGGTAGATCTTCTGTGCCGGGGCGGAATCCGGACAAACCTTCTTGGCAAAATCGAATATCCAACGGTTTGAATATTCCACGCTCTCATTGGTACTGTTTCGGTTTCGTAAGCGCCGGGCCGTACTCCAAAGAGTGCTCATCGATGTTTCTCTCGTTAGTCCGTCGACGAACCGGCGCCAGTAGCTACGTTTTTTGGCTTTTATCAAACTCTTCATGCGCGTTTCCGCCATCGCGTACTGTCGGTAGCTAGCTGGCAGCCCGTCGTCCCGGAAGGTCTTATACGCAGCGGCCTTCTCCGCGTACACGTCTGAGCACTCTTTGTCCCACCATGGATTGGGAGGACGCCCGCGTGAATTCGCGTCTGGTACGCGTTTAGTCTGAGCTTGAATCGCGGTATCGAGAATCAAGCCAGCCAGGAACCCGTACTCTTCCTCCGGAGGAAGCTCTTGTGTCGATTCTACTTTTTCGGATATCGCGGACGCGTAGCTCTTCCAATCAATATTTCGTGTGAGGTCATACGAAACATTGATTGTATTCGGTGGCCCTGAACCGTTAGCAATATTAATTACGATTGGCAGATGGTCGCTGCCGTGGGGATCAGAGACTACCTTCCACATGCAATCTAACCGCAGCGATGTCGAGCAGAGGGACAGATCTAAGGCGCTCGGTCGCGCTGGAGGGACAGGAATCCGTGTCATTTCACCCGTATTCAAAATAGTCATATTGAAGTTGTCGCAAAGCTCATGGAGTAGGGTAGATCGATTATCGTCATGAAGGCAACCCCATGCCGTGCCGTGGGAGTTAAAGTCACCTAAAACTAGCCTCGGTGCGGGGAGGAGTTCCGCAATATCGCAAAGCCGTCGGTGGCTAACTGAGGCTCTAGGGGGGATGTAGGTGGAAGCAATGCAAAGTTCTTTGCCTTTAATTCTGGTTTGGCAAGCGACAACTTCAATGCCTGGTGTCGAGGGGAGGTCGATCCGATTGAAAGAATAGCACTTTTTGATCCCCAAAAGTACTCCTCCGTAAGAGTCTTCTCGATCCAAGCGAATAATATTAAAATCGTGGAAGTGTAGGGTTATTTCTGAAGTGAGCCATGTCTCGCATAGGGCAAATGCATCGCATTTCAAATTATTTAGTAAGATTTTAAACGAATCGATTTTCGGGATAATGCTTCTGCAATTCCACTGTAGAACAGTGATTAAATCCTTGACCTCGTTCGATGAATTAGCCATCGAAGGATACAATCGCTGAAAGGAGGGGCCATTTCGCAGTGAACTGCATCAAGAACGTTTTTACTGCGGGGAGAAAGCTTATCAAGATACTTTTAAGGGGGTCAGAAATGTTTAACGCTGTAAGAATACGGTCCACAATGTCAGAGAAATTTATTAAGCCAGCACTGTTTTCTTTCTCTGGCTGAGATATGGGAACACTTGGGGTTTTTGATGTTCCTGGAAGTGCTGGGAACTCCTTTTCTGAGCTCAGGTTACTGAGACCGGGAGCGACTTGCTTCGGTTTTGCACCAGTACTTCCTTGAGTAGTTATTTTAGGGGGACCATGAAGAGACACCTTCTGGCCTTTACGACGAAGCTTGGAAGAGGAAATGTTCTTCCTTTTTCTACTACTTCTAGGCACAGCAGAAGATGTTCCCTCCTGGGGTTCATCACAGTCGCCTTCGTCAGTAGACAAGTTGGTAAAGATGTTCGTAGAGATAGGTGGCGTAGCTATCTTAAGCATTTCTGCAAAAGATCGCTTAGAGCGTCCCTGAAGGGAACGCTTAAGATTTTCCTCGCGCTGTTTGTACGCGGGACATGAAGGGAGATCATGTGGGTTTCCCCCACAGTAGAGGCACTTTTCGACATCTCTACCACAGGAATCATCCGCATGATTCCCACCGCATTTCCCACAGCGGGCTTTATTGCTACAATGGGAGGCTGTGTGTCCCAATTGTTTGCAATTAGTACAGTTCATGACCCGCGGCACAAAGAGGCGAACAGGTAGACGAACCTTGTCAAAAAGGAGGTAATTAGGCAGGGCAGAGCCGGCGAAGGTCACCCGATAAGAGTCTGAGTTGACGTATGTTTTCTTCCCGTCAGCTGCGACTGATGCTGAATGCAAACGTTTGCATTCCAGTATCTTCACTGGCTTAAGCATGGGGTCTTTGAAACAGCCAGTCCCATATTTTAGCAGGTCCTCGCAATTCAGACTCGAATCGGAAACGACCCCACTGACTTCAACCCTGCTAGCTGGAATATACACCCTGTACTCCCTCGTAAAGGGCTCGTATCCAGCAATATCGTTTGCCTGAGTTGAACTGTTAACCACCACCCGAAGCTTATCAGGCCGAATTTTCGATATTTCTGTCACGGCCGAATACCGATCCGTCAGAACTCGAGAAATCTGCAACAGATTCAAACACTTTTTTTCTTTGGTCCGAAAGAAGATCACAAATGGCCCGGTGGCCGAGTTCGGATATACCTTGAGCCGGGGAGCCGATTTTATTTCGACGTCCATCTCACCTTGAGATGAACCGCCGTCAGGGGAAGTCATTTTTGCACGGGCCTATTGCCCAGTGCACGTTATTAAGACAACCAAGAAGGGGAAACGAAAACTAATACTTAGCTTGTGTATGTAACGGTATCCAGACGGCTTACTAGAAGAACACTGTTTCACTTCACTGACCGGCTAACGGTACTCAGAAACAGAAACACACAAGAAGGGAAAAAATACTGAAACTTCAACTAGGCGCAGAGTGTGTAAATAACCTTGCACGCGGATTAACACTATTTGTCGCTATAGAGTGTACGGACCGATGACAAAAGACTTCTATCTCGACTGAGTGCTCGATGAACTTGCAAAGTTGAATATTTACATAAACATAGGAGTCCGTCAAAGTTAATTTTCGTGTAAATAAGAATAACATTTTATTATATATGGCTATACAAAACAAATGAATAATTTTTCAGCACAATTTTTAAAGTACATGATTTTTACCGCATTACTGCGCGGTGCGGTAAATGCAATGCGGTTGCGGTAAGCGGTGCGGTTTTATTATTTTTTTGCGGTTGCGGTGCGGACTATCCATTTACCGCCCACATCCGCACCGCGACGAACCCTACTAGCAATTCTCTCCTTAATGTTTGTTGAAACATCTTCATGGTTCACGAATGTTGTTCTCGTCCTCTACCAGTACTCTTTTCTCGTTCAGCTTGCGCTCGGCCTCTGCTAGTTCCAGACGCTTAAGCTTCTTTTTTTCTCCAGTTCTTGTTCCGGCAGAAGCTGCTCTTGCTCTAGCATCTTCAGTTGTTCCTCCAGAGGGGCTCGATTGCTAGAAATGGCGCTCCCTTTAGCATTCGACAGTTGCTTGCTCCATTGGGATCCGGCCCGAGTTAGTCGGTCAGAGCGGGTGGAAGGTTTGAGCATCCCTTTGGTGAAGGGAGAGGCGGATGTTTTCTGTTAGCTGCTGCAAGTAGTTCAAACATATTTGACACCAGGTTCTTTAACCTGATCATCAACTCCTGCGCATCCAAAATGTTCCCATAACAGGCATAAACAGCACTGAACCATTTCTTTTTCCGCTGCTGCATTCGGACGTTCGCAGGACTGACAGTTGTATTCGGTGATGTCAGCACGCGATTATCCATCATTCTTAACCTCAATCGAAAAATGCACAAACGACCATGAGGAAGTGGGTCGTCTCTGATATCATGTGCTAATGAACATTCAGTGTGTAAATTTTAATCTATTTTAATTTTAGCACGAATTTAGGTTTCAATTTTAACATGAAAGTTAGGTTTTAATTTTTCAAATAATCGGAGCCGAGAAGCACTTCTTGTTCAACGTACTGCTCGAGAAAAAAGGAGCGTCAATTGCCTTCCAGTCACTGACGTTTATGTGTCAGTTGCTATTCTCCTGCGACCGGATGACAGTCGACGCACCGCTGTGGACAGTCGATGAGGCGCCGCGACAAGTGTCACTCATTGAACGGGGGACCTTGTCGTAACACTATACAAAAATTTTGTTCGATGAACAAAATGAAATCGTGCGACTGACGAAATAGTCGTGCTATACACAAACATTTAGTAAAAATAACGAATCCTTTCGTTTCATTCTCGAATAATAGCTTTATCTTCGTCGATAAATTTTGTGCAACGTGCGCTAAATATTTAAATTTACGAAACGTTTCGTTCATCAAGTCGTCATGTTTTCAGGGCGTGAAATGAACGAAACCAAATATTTACAATGCACGAAAATGCTTCATTGCAGGAAACGATGAATGAATTCGTGCATTGTAGGGTAATTTGGGAAGAGATGCCGCATATTTCTTGAAATCGATACTGCATCATAGTAAACCATTCAATATTTGATGAGATCATTTTTATCAATTGCGACAAGTTTCTAAAATACTGTGAAATAGTTTTTGTCGTGAAAAAAATTCATCAAATTTCCATGAACATTTTTTAAAAAAAAAGGTCATTGCGGGAGAGACGCCGCACCATGGTCACAGACTGAAAAATGGTGAACAAAAGTATTTTTTAGCTATCGTTGATGTTTTTGTGATTAGAGGTCTTCAGCTGAGTTTCATGAAGTTTGATTACACCTATAAATTGGCCAGCACCTTCATTGTTCTTAAGGGGGTAATACTATTTCTAGAAATACTTTTTTATTCAACTTTTTAACAATATTTTTCTTTTGCAACCTTGTGTAACGGTGTAACTCCCTACAACGAATTAATATAACTTAGGTTTGTTCTTGAAAGATTAATTTTGAAAAAGCATCAATTCGTTGAAGTTTTCGTTTTTATCCGAATATTGACATCGCTACAAATCCCCTCCCCAAGGTTTAGGGGTTTGCGGTATTGCAAACACCATCAAGCATATCGCGTGCATCAGTCCTACACACCAAAAAATAATGAAATTTAAACGACATGTAAATCAATACGAATGTAAACATACAAAGCTTGAATCAAAAATTTGATTGAAAATTAAGTTGAAGCATATGATTTTACATGTTCGATCGTGTAATATAATATGCCATTTATTTTACAGCAATATTGGATTAAAAATACAATGAAGTGCATTGGTACCCCGTTTAATGAAACTGTAATCTTCAATCAAAAAAAGATAAAATTACAAATTTTTTTTCTGTGTACAGAACCTCTGACAGTTAATTGCTTGAAGATGGTTATTGCATTACGCCTCGATAGTGGTGCATCGAGGAGACCGAGAGGGCTTATGCGACTTTTTTATGTTATATGTTTTTTCATATTCTGCACCTGCGCATACCAACGCTAAACCACTGGTCTATGCGCGGTGGCGTGGCCAACTGGCGGATAGACGTGGATTGACTTTTGCTGTGTGCCGTGTTTGCAAATATTGTTCTATTGGTGATACGGGGCTCACAGAGGGAGTCATTGTGTGTCCATTTATCGGTCGACCTCGTCATCGTGCATATACCAATTAAATTAATTTAATAATTAAATTAATTTAATAAAGTAGAATAAGTAGAAACCTATTGGTTGTAGCTTTGTAATAATCTTAGTTTTTCGTACTAGTGTACAACTGTTATGTGCTAGTCGAATTCGAATGTCTATCTATGTATGTATTCGTCTGAGTATTTGTGACAGTTGAGCCAGGGAATGGATGCAGAACTGACGTATATGATAGAATAGTGGCTAATACTTCTGGTGATCAATCTGAGCATTTGGTTCTATTCATTCGGGAAAGTCTGGTTGGATAAATTAGGGTACAATGAATTTACCGACGCACGTGAGTCATCCATTCTCGGCCAACATAGCATGATGAAAGTCTAACAGCATGCAATTGTCGTTAATGATAAATATAAATTCGATATTTAGTCGTCAATTCGATATTTAGTCGTCAATAAGTGTGGACGTGTTTTGCATTCGCTCCCGGTATCGCGCGCTAAAGTTTGTTTAATTTTAATTTCACCAAGCGCCTCGTGCTAAAGTTTGTTTTGTTTCAATTTGACCGCGCGCCGCGTGCTAAAGTTTGTTTTGTTTTAAGTGACCGATTTTAAAAAAAGTGCGAACGATAATAAAATGAACTGCGAAATTTGTGCCTTGGACGCCTCTGCGGATTCGATTCTGTGGACGTGTGTTGGATGCCCAAGGAAGTATCATGCAGCTTGCATTGGCGTGACCGTGCAGCGGGGATCACTAAGGAGAAAGGACAGGAGATTGGTTGATGTCAACTCGTACATACTGCCATGCTGCGACTCGTGTCAGGAACTACTACATGGGAAAATTGCTTTCAACGGACTCGCCGAGCAGCAAAAACTTCTGGAAAAACAAATACGGGAGAATACTGAAGTGATTCATCAACTAACATTTCAGCAAAACAAGCCGGACCTAGTACATGAGGCACTCGAAGGCCTAGAAATACTTCTCACTACTGTTAAACAGGAATTGATTGCAATCAACAAAAATAGTACTCTAGCCGGCAGTGTTATTGCAATAAAAAACCACGTTACCTCTCTGCTTGACACAGCAATTAAGTCAACATCAGATAGTGTATACGAATCGTTAAAAACAGTTACTTCGGAATTATCCGCTGATTTGCGTGACATGAACGCGGAAATAAGTCAGCTTAGTCAGCTGTCTTTAGACACAGCCAACAGTAATCCTCCAAATTCCACCCTAGGATACGAGATTCTCGACGAGTTGAAGTCGGTCTCAGTTGCCCTCAATGAAAACAAAAGCACCAGGCAACTACGGTCGTCACATGAATCAACGTTGCTGCCAGAAATTCTCAACGAGGTTAAATCGATGTCAGCATATGTATATGCGAATAATAAGACCGCGCAATTGCTATCGCCGAATGACTCACGCCCCAGTTTGGAAATTGAATTAAATAACGCTATTAACTCAGGATGGCGTTTCTTGGGCACGAAAAAAGTATGGAAAGCTGACTGGAGTGAGTACGATGCGCGAGAAATAAATCGATTGAATCAACAAAAACAGGCGGATAAGGCTAGAAGGCGTAAAAAGAAACAAATATTTAGAAACCGGAATACTAATATTAAAAACAACAACAACAACAATATTTTTCCACCTTATCGGAGACCCCCTGCAACAATAAACGATCGTTATTATGGCCCGCCGGCCAATTTTTCCAATCGTAACTTTTTTAATCGTGCCAGTAGCTCCAGTCATAACCAAAACCGTCATCCAAATCATAGCTGCAACACGAATTTTCTACCACCGGATAGAGTGCTTCTTGCAGCAGCCAAGGATCGTTTTTCCGGCCTACCTACAAATTATATTCCATCGATTCAATTTACACGAGGCGAGATTTTGAATCCCTACCCAGCACGTGATACATCAAGATCATCGCAACAATTAAATGCAGTAAATACGGAATGTTCGCCATCATCATCACCGTGTGAGGCATGCCGCTTTCAACATTCGTGTTTTCGGTAGTTTCGACACTTTCCTTAGAAGAAGAAAAAGACGAGTTTGCTGTTGAGCACAGTGTTTTCCAAGAATTAAATAATGATGGTAGACTTTCCAATACAAAAAAGACTGCGACAGAATTATTAATGTATTGTCAAAATTTTAATAGGATGAAAAGTCCAGCCAAAATGGCAGAAATTCATAAACGTATATTAGGTTCGTCATTTTTGGTTATATTAGGAACTGAAACTAGCTGGGACGATAGCGTAAAAAGTGAAGAAATTTTCGGCAGTGGTTTTAACGTATTCAGAGACGATCGAAACCTTCACGAATCTCAAAAGAAGTCTGGCGGGGGAGTCCTTGTGGGTATTTCGGCTCAATTTAATTCAGAAATTCTAGTCACAGTGAAGTTTAAGGAATTTGAACATGTGTGGGTTAAATCAAACATTGCCGGCGAAATGCATGTTTTTGCCTCTGTATATTTCCCACCAGAGCATGCTAATATAACATCGTACGAAGCTTTTTTCCAAATTGCTGAACAAATTTTATCTGAACTCCCAGCCGAGGTTAAAGTTCACATTTACGGAGACTTTAACCAACGCAATGCAGATTTTATTCCGGACTCTGAAAATGAACATATTTTAATCCCAGTCGTGGGAGAAAACGAAACATTGCAGTATATTTTCGACAAAACTGCTAGCATAGGACTAAATCAAATAAATCACGTAAAAAATCGACAGAATTGCTATCTCGATCTTTTATTTACAAACATTCAGGAAGACTTCTGTGTATCTGAATCTCTAACTCCTTTATGGAAAAATGAAGCATTTCATACTGCTATTGAATTTTCCTTATTCATCCATGAAATTCAAAAACCCAGCGATTGTGACTTTGAAGAAGTCTTTGAATACCATAAAGCCAATTATGACAATATCAGGCGGAAGCTAAGTAGTGTCCACTGGCAAAATAGCCTTAGAAATGAAGAAAATATTGTAACCGCAGTGGACGTATTTTACAAAATTATTTTCAAAATAATTTATGAAGAGGTGCCTATTAAGAAAAAAAGACGACACGGTAACTCGAAGCATCCCGTTTGGTATAATAGACAAATTAAGAGTTTGAAAAATAGGAAGCAAAAAGCCCATAAGCTATATAAGAAAAACCAAAATAATGAGGACTTGGAAAAATATTTCGACATTTGCGATAAACTAAATATGGCCATAGATTCTGCACTTGCGGATTATAATTCAAAAACGGAACAGCAGATCAAATCTTGTCCAAAGAATTTTTTCAACTACGTCAAAACTAAATTAAAATCAGACAATTTCCCATCAACAATGCACTTGGATGACAACGTACGTGATAACTCGGAAGAAATCTGCAACCTATTTGCAACATTCTTCCAAGAAATATATACGACTTTTTCTGAACAAGACCGTGATCGCGATTACTTCGCTTTTCTTCCCGATTTTCCTTTGGATATTAGTGTCAATCATGCCATAGTGGAAGACATTTTCAATTCTCTAAAACATTTAGATGTATCAAAAGGTTCTGGCCCTGATGGAATCCCACCATTATTTATGAAAAACCTAGCAACCGAGTTAACTGCCCCATTGTTCTGGCTGTTTAATATGTCTTTGCAATCTGGACAGTTCCCTAAAATATGGAAAAAATCTTTTTTAGTGCCTATATATAAATCTGGCAAAAAATCTGACGTACGTAATTATCGTGGTATAGCCATAATCTCCTGTATTCCGAAACTTTTCGAATCAATCATTAACGAAAAAATATTTCTTCAAATAAAAAACAGAATTTCCAACCTCCAGCATGGCTTCTTCAAAGGTCGTTCGACCTCAACAAACTTACTAGAATTTATTAATTATACACTGATTGCAATGGATAATGGAAACTACGTGGAGGCACTTTATACAGACTTTAGTAAAGCATTTGATCGCATTGACATCCCAATGTTACTTTATAAATTGACAAAGATCGGCATTGAGCCTGGGCTACTTACATGGTTAGAATCATATCTCTCCGAACGTCAGCATATAATTAAATTTAATGGAAAGCAATCTAATCCAATTAAAGTCACCTCAGGAGTTCCACAAGGCTCTCATTTAGGCCCTCTATTGTTTATTTTATACGTGAACGATATCTCCTTCATTCTCAAAAAACTGAAAATACTAATTTATGCGGACGATATGAAACTTTATTTGGAGATAAGAAATGCCGAGGATATTAATACATTTCAAAACGAAATACAAATTTTCCACATGTGGTGTCAAAAAAGCCTCTTACAACTAAACGTGAAAAAGTGTAATTCAATAACCTTTAGTAGAAAACGACAAACACCGAATGTTGAGATTACCTTAGGAAATCAGACTGTAGTAAAATGTGAAAAAATTAGGGATTTAGGTGTTATATTAGATTCAAAGTTAAATTTTATTGATCATTATAACACAATTATACACAAAGCTAACAACATGCTCAGTTTTATAAAACGCTTTAGCTATCATTTTGAAGATCCTTATACAATAAAAATATTATATATTGCATATGTTAGGTCGATATTGGAATATTGCAGTATTATTTGGTGCCCTTTTTCAAGCAGACATGAAGAACGAATAGAATCGGTACAAAAACAGTTTTTATTATTTGCCCTTCGTAAATTAGGATGGACAGCATTCCCTCTGCCATCTTATGAAGCACGCTGCTTGCTTATCAATATTCAAACATTAAAGGAGCGTCGCGAATTTGCAATGCTCTCATTCATTAATAATATCGTTTCGCATCGTATCGATTCAGCTGAAATTTTATCCAAATTGAACTTTTATGCACCTTCACGACAGCTACGAAATCGAAGTATATTTTCAATAACTCCTTTTCGCACAAACTATGCAAAATATAGCCCCATAAATCGAATGATGTCTATTTATAATCACTATTGCGACTCAATTGATTTTACAATGTCTAAACTGAAACTAAAGCAATATTTTATACACAAAAGAAATTCTAACGCGTAAGAGGATGATTCAGTAAAAGCCGAAATTGCTTCATTTATACTAAATTCACGAAATATACACATTAGTAATTAAGGAAATCTGTAGTCTACATCGATTGACGAAATAAATAAATAAATAAATAAATAAATAAAAAACATTTGCTGCATTTTGACGAGTTTGATTGCATGTTACATGTGTTTTTCTAATGTACTTCATTAGTCTGTTTTTTTGTACATCTATTAGTTTGCTTTTCCATAATTTATGTATACCAAAATAGTATTGTTCAATTTACACACTTCTTCTTCAAGCATCTGTTTTCTTTATTCGGCATGTTATGATACCTTTTATTAGTATATCTCTACTATACGCTACCTATACTCATATAGATATAAACGCTCGAGGCCTTTGCGATAACACAAACCTAGCTACAAATACGACCATGCAATTGCAATAATCCACACATAGTCACGCCCGCGATTTCGCCCACATGAAAACACCCCGGTAGTTAAGTAAACGTAGCATCTTTAAACTTCCAAACGCGGTCTCAAACATTAACCCACCACTCGTGCGATCATGAAACGGTCACGTCCGAAAGTTTTACCAGTCTGGACTAATGCCTCCAGTTGAACCCACCAAAAATGACACTCATGTTCACTAGACAACACGTTCCATGGTGACATGACCTGGAACGCTAGTGATATGGGGAAACTGATTCTCTTCTACCACCTGCACTGCCGTTCTACGCATAATTGTCCCATGTATATAGGGAAACTCATAGAACATGGGACAAATATGCCTATAACGGAAGTGCACCATACACTAAAAATTAAGCATTAGATTAACGGTCAGCGCGCGTTCATTAAAAAATACACGGAACATGATTATAACATCCAAATTATACACGCAAAGTCACATACACGTGACAAACACGTTAATATACAAATGCTTGAGCCCTTTGCGACCATCCCCGGCACCTACACCCGCGATCTCGTAAACATGATAGCATCCCGGTGATAAAGTGAATGTCTCAGCTCCTATAAATTTTTTTCAAACGCTGTCTCAAGCGTGAACCTAAAAACTCCCGCACTCGCACGATCATGAATCGGTCACTTCCGGATGTTTCTATCCTTGATATCAGCAGAGTAGGTACATACCTTCAATTGAATCTTTTAAAAAAAAGAAAGCTCTCATACCCACTGGACACCACATTACAAGACGACATGACCAAGGACTCTAGTGATATGGGGTAACTTACTCCCTGTCAGAATGTGAATTGTACACCAAAAACTAACTATCAGAATGAAGGTCCGCGTGACCATCCAAGAACGCACGCGTATATAGGAATGGCCACACGGTTACAAAATCCAGTCTTGCTCACGCGAAGTCACATGAACGCGAGCACACGTGACAAACGTGGTAGCACACGAACGCTTTAGCCCTTCGCGATGAACAACGCACACCTACGTTCGCGATCGCGCAAACCTAATAACACCCCGGTAATAAGGAGAACGTTTTAGCACTTATGAAGTTTCTAACGCTGTCTCAAATGCGAACCAACAAACGTCCGTTTTCGCGCGCTCATGAATCGGTCACGTCCGGAAACCATTACTCTCGATCCTAATAACTTAGGTCCATACATTCAGTAGGACCAATAAAAAAAATAAAGCTCATATCCACTAGACAACACGTTCCATGGTGACATCACCGGGAGCTCTAGTGCTATGGCAGATCTCACTCTCTTTTAGCATCTTAGCCGTACACCAAAAATAAAGTATTAGATTCACGGTCCGCGCGCGATTAGCCAAGAACATATGCGAAAGGCACACTGTAATAAAATAGAATTTATACACGCAAAGTTACATACATGTTAGCACACGCGACATACAAACGCACACGCGATCGAACACATTAACGTACAAATGCTCGAGCTCTTCGCGATGATACACGCGATCGCGAGTCCCTACGCCCACACATACCTGAACCGCACAATGAATATCACATTCAGAATCACGGCCCGCTACAATTGGCCTAAAGCAGTGTTTTAGTGGGCGACATTGCCTGTCTCGTCTGCAAACTGTAGTATGTGATTCTAACGGGTAGCCCTTCCGAGAACCTAGCTCTACAGCTCCAGTAGGACAACTCTCGAAAAAAAATATTGACATCGCTACAAATCAATCCGTTCACGAAAATTAGTGCCTAAAAGTTTAAATAATAAATCGAAGTAACTAATACTTGGATACATATCGCCCATTTAACCCTAGAACGTTGCACTGGGGAAAAATATACCCCACGCCATCTTTGGAACCGTGTGAAGACGAGAATTCGGCATTTACTGACCTGGGCCCCTAACCATAATTCAATTTAGAATTCCTAGTAAGAGTAGGAAAAGGTGGTATAGCCAGTTTGCTTATAACCTTCGTGGAAACAGGTGTCAAAATTGGCGTGGAGTACATTTGTACCCCAGTGTACGGTTGCCGTTAGTGTTTCGTCAGGTTTCGTGCTGTTGGTGGAAATGTGATTCGTGACAATACCAGTTTGTATTTTGGTTGTTTTACTACGTAAGTAATAATTAATATTATATATTCGTTTTTAATCATTTATTCAATTAATTTAACTTAATTTTGAAGTAGAAAAAAATCCTTCTCATTTTTGCTGATTTTCATTGTTTATTTTTAATAGTTTTTCAAAATAATGACTCGTAAGTATAATTTGCGCACAATATCTGCTGTAACAGTAACGTTGCGTATTACCTATGTATTACTGATCAGAAATATAATGCGGCTGTTCGCCCATCTAAATATGGAAGCTACAAAAGTCTGAGCCACGCGCGCGTAAATCAGATAGAGACCATCCTGAAATTGACGTAGCGACCAGAACAAATAGCTTATCGGGTTGAATATAAGCTTTTGGACATTTGTAGTAATCGGGGTCTGGAGTAGATGATGGAGCTGTTTGGGCTTTGCTCGACAATATGGCTAATTTTGGCATCGCTGCGATGGTGGTAATACCGGAGTTAGTTCGTTGGGAGTGGCCTTGATGATTCTTTCTTATATGACAAGACTTCGGGTTCACTTCCCGATCAATCTAGGATATTCCCAGTTGGGAGTTTCTCTTGACTGCCTTGGGTTAGTGGTAGATTAGTTTGAGGTCTGACGTTGATGATATAAATCGGCTAGGCTCTGCACTGCCACCATACTCGATACTTTCCATCTTTGTATGTGGTAGTAGCGATATCTTGGTCAGGCGGGAGGAGTCTTGCTTGTTATTGTCGAAAATTTCGGATATTGGGTTCAATTCCCGATTCCATCAAGCATCTTCCCGGGATGGAAATTTGCTTGATGGACTCTGGTTGTTTGCGAAATATTTGAAGCCTATCTGGTTGCGGTCTTTTGAAGGAAAATCTATGTCTGAACTGTTAACCAGTCCGTATTTGTTTTGTTCACTGGTTTAGTCATGTGTAAAAATATCAATTATCTATTAGATAAATCGTCCAGCTCACACCTTTGTAGGGGTATGAGGTGGGACCATCATCATCATATATAGCTGTTCTTCAATGTCAGCTTCTTTCACCGAACAGCCTAGATAAGCCGTGTAGTGTCGGTAGTGGTTGTTTCAACCGGCTAAGAATAACACTACGGACTACCTGTTTCAGTGGTAAAAATCTACCAAACAGGGAACCCCAATTCCATAGTGTCATGCGACCCGTGCTATGGGTAAAATTGTTGAGGGGGTTTAAAACATTCTCAATGGCGAACGGAGCCTGGGAAAAGTCGGGCGAACTCCCCAGTATGCTGCATTACGCAGCGGAACGTTCACTCTACACACCGATTTTTTTCACCGATGATCCACTTAATTTTGCCGAATTTTTGTTGGCTGGGGGTTTGCAGAGACTCTCGGCTGATGGTACTTCGGTGAAGTTTTGTTGAGTTTCGATTATCAAATTTCGATGTGTACAGATGAACCTGCCCAGAGGCCGTGTGGTATCCGGCCTAGAATTGAGCCACTTGAGTCCTGCTGCCATGTCGTAGGAGGCGACTGAAAGTAGGAGACCCTAAGTCAAGGTGTAGTTCCGTGCCGAGGACTTAATGATTGGAGGGTCTAAAATATGCCAGTCGCGCACGGAGCATTTTGGGTTTTGCCCTTGCTGTGTTATGCGAATCTCTGACACAGTGGACCATTATTTTCTTCGCAAATCGTGGGAATCAAATGATCATGTCCCATTTAAACCTGATATGGCTCGCTAAATGCGTTAACATCCCAACTCGCTTGGTGTCCTCTAGTTGTTGTGCAATTTGTGTTGGAGATGAAATGTACAGTTCTCTAATCAAAAATGGTTAGAATAGCACAAGTCAATCTCCAACATAAACGTACAGCAACTATGAATTTATCTCGACTCATGCAGGAAGGTAAAGCTTCCATAGCATTGGTTCAAGAACCGTATTTCCATAAAGGAAACTTCTATTTTGGAAAGTTACTTAACACTGCCTTCATTGCTTACAACAAGACAGGCATGACTAACCCACGTGAAATGCCTCGTGCTTGCATTCTTGCAAATAAGGCTATTGACGCGTGTCTCATATCGGAGCTCACAACTCGCGATATCTGTGTTGTCACAGTTACATTGACTGTCGAAAACGTAGACAAAAAATATATATATTGTTCAGCATACCTACCGCATAACGAATCATCTCCTTCTGATGATTTCAAAAGCGTTGTATCATATTGTAGCAGAAATGGGCTTCCGCTCATTATCGGCAGTGATGCGAATGCTCATCACATCATTTGGGGCAGCTCAGACATCAATCTGAGAGGCTCTGAACTGATGGAGTACATAAGTAGTACAAATCTCCATATTCTGAATGTGGGAAACCGACCAACTTTTGCGAGGTCTGGGAGGGAGGAGGTGTTAGACATAACACTTTGCTCTGATAGAATTTTGCATGAACTGGGAAATTGGCAGGTTCCAAATGAAACTGAACCGTCTCTATCCGATCATAAATATATATTTTTCGAGCATTTTGATGTCACCTTCAATGTGGTGACCTATCGTAATCCTAAATCTACAAACTGGGACCTCTTTTTGGAAAACTTGGCGACTAAATTTCATGGATATTTTCCAACAATTAGTCAACTAGACGACTTAGATGACGTCGTGGATACGACAAACTCATTCATATTAGCATCCTACGAAGAAGCTTGTCCACTTCGTACTGTTAAATCGACTAGGGGAACCCCTTGGTGGAGGGCTGAGCTTGAAAGAATGAAGAAAGTTATGAGAAGAGCTTGGAATCGGCGTCAGCGTGATGACTCCAGGGCTTTCAGGTCAGCTCGTAGTGCATATAAGAAATGTCTTAGATCTGCAGAACGGGCTGGCTGGCAAAGCCTATGCACTAATGTCTCTAGTCTGAACGAGGCTAGCAGATTAAATAAAATTCTCTCCAAATCGAATGATTTTCAGATGAACTCCTTGAAAACCAGAGATGGTGTTTATGTGACGGACGAAAAAGATGTTCTTAATTGTCTCTTCGACACACACTTTCCAGGCTGTATCGATCCGGAGTTGATCAACGTTCACAGATCTCATTCTGGTGATTCGGACTCGTGGGCGTTAGCACGCACATTGGTTTCCACTGAATCGGTCAAGTGGGCAGTTGACAGCTTTGCTCCATACAAATCACCCGGAAAAGATGGGATACTTCCCGTGCTACTGCAAAAGGGATTTGATATTCTTAAACATGTCTTGAAAAAGATTTTGCTTTCCAGTCTTGCTACCGGGTATATCCCGAAAGCATGGCGAGAAATAACTGTTAGATTTATTCCCAAAGGGGGGCGCTCAAGCTATGAAGAAGCCAAGAGTTTTAGGCCAATCAGCTTAAGTTCTTTTCTTCTGAAAGCTTTGGAACGGATAATCGATCATCACATCAGGAACGTTAGTTTAGTTGAATATCCACTGCACAAAATGCAACATGCATATCAGTGTGGGAAATCCACGATCACTCTGCTTCACGATGTTGTTTACAACATTGAGAAAGCCTTCTCGCTCAAGCAATCTAGCTTGGGTGTATTCCTAGATATTGAGGGTGCTTTTGACAATGTGTCCTTCCAGTCTATTCTGGAAGCGACGCGCGGTCATGGGATACCTGCATGTATCTCAGGTTGGATAAACGCAATGCTTAGTAACCGCATGCTTTGCTCGTCACTGCGACAGGCTGAGATACGGAAGTTGAGTATTTGCGGTTGTCCTCAGGGCGGCGTTCTGTCACCTTTGTTATGGAACTTAGTAGCTGACGGCTTGTTGAAGAAACTCAATGAGCTTGGATTTCCAACCTACGGGTTTGCTGACGATTACCAAATCCTAATTACTGGATTTTGCATCGGAACAATCTTTGACTTGATGCAACAGGCATTAAGAGCTGTCGAACAGTGGTGTCGACAAGTTAAACTATCAGTTAACCCAAGCAAAACTTCAATGGTTCTTTTCACGAAGAAGCGAATAACAACCGGGGTTCGTCCCTTGCAGTTCTTTGATTCTGAGCTACTGTGTGCGGATCAAGTCAAATACGTTGGAGTCATATTGGATTCCAAACTGAATTGGTCTGCTCACATTGAGTTCAGAGTCAAGAAAGCGTGCATGGCCTTCGGGCAGTGCAGACGAACTTTTGGAAAGACCTGGGGTCTCAAACCTAAATACATCTATTGGATTTACACGACAATTGTACGTCCAATACTGTCATACGGATGCCTTGTGTGGTGGCAGAGGGGAGAGGTGGTGACAGTCCAGTCAAAGCTAAACCATCTGCAAAGAATGGCGCTCATGGCGTTGACTGGTGCTTTCACCACGACTCCGACTGCTGCTCTTGAGGCACTTCTAAATATCAAACCATTACACATACACTTAAAACAAGAAGCACTATCATGTGCATACAGACTGCAGGTTACTGGGCTTTGGAACAGTAATCATGTTGATCTTGCTACCAGTCATATACGATTGTGGTCACAAATGGTTACATGGGGTGAAGATATTCTTGCTCCCAGCGATATTACACTCACTTGTAGTTTTCCTTACAGGACATTCCATGTGAAGATTCCCTCTCGAGAGGAGTGGTTGTCTGGCTTTATGGAAAGACAACAACAAACGCAAGTAGTCTGTTACACTGACGGTTCTCTGATGGAGGGACGTGCTGGTGCTGGTGTCTACTGTCGTGAAATGAGATTGGAACAATCTCACTCACTAGGTAGATATTGTACTGTATTCCAAGCAGAAATCTTTGCGATTATGTGCGGGGTGCAATCGGCCCTTCAACTGAGTTTGTCCGGCAGAGTTATAAACTTCTGCTCCGATAGTCAGGCTGCAATCAAGGCCCTTAGCTCAGACAAATCCCGGTCCAAGCTAGTGATCGCGTGCCGAACCCAAATCGAAGAACTAAGCATTGTCAACACTATCTACCTTGTCTGGGTGCCCGGACATTGCGGTATTACTGGAAATGAATGGGCTGACGAATTGGCCAGGGCAGGTTCAGCGATTGACTTCGTTGGTCCTGAGCCCGCCCTGCCAATTTCGACAAGTTGGATAAGGGAAAAAATACGGTCCTGGGCTTTGTCCGAGCACCGCAATTATTGGAGAAATCTACAAACGTGTCGCCAAACAAAGGCGTTTCTAGAACAACCATGCCCAGTGGTTTCGAAAAATCTCTTACATTTTTCGAAGCTCCACTGCGGCATGCTGACCAGGGCTTTAACCGGCCACTGCAAACTCAATTATCACATGGCAACTATTCAGCGCGCTGAGTCTTTTTCATGTGATCTTTGTGAATCCGACTACGGAACCTCATATCATCTGATATGCAACTGTCCAGCGCTAGCGCAATTGCGATTTCGAGTCTTCAGCCGTCCTTATATAGACGAAACCATGTTTGGTCGACTGAAACTCAGAGACATACTAAAGTTTCTTATCCAATGTGGTAAAGAGCTTTAGGATTATTCGCAGGCAAGTTGAACTACTTGTGAGTTTAACTTACCTGTTGTTTATTTTTGTTTTGTGCTGTTATTTTTCCCACCCTTCCAATTCTACTTCCCCACTCCTCCTTGTCCTTTCCTTCCACTCAGGAAATGATGAAAACACACGGCAAGGCACAAATCCCCGACTATGTACGGGGAACGTGCCATTTGAGCCAATATATTCTGATTCCTGATTCCTGAACGTTGCGTATTACCTATGTATTACTGATCAGAAATATTGTTTTCATTTCAATTCCCACCCATTTAGTGGTATTTTCCAACACCCGATTTTTAAACTTTCATTCTTCATATTCCGTTTTATTACGTTTCTAGACTATTCTTTCGACTTTTAGAATCATTTGATTTTTTTCAAACCGGTCAAAAATTCGCAAAGTTATAATAATTTTTGTGAAAAATGTCAAAATCACGATTTTTTATTTTTTTTTTGTTCAAATCAATTTTTCACTCACACATCTGTTTTCGCAATTAAAAAACGAAGAAAATTATATATTATACATTTATTTTGTTTGCATTTTTACCTGCGAATATTGCGATCAAACGCGTGGGGTACATTTGTACCCCAGTGCAACGTTCTAGGGTGGAAAACGGAAGTGCAACGTTCTAGGGTTAAATATATAGATAAATAGACTCATATTTCTATACGCCACTAGGTTAGGTTCGTTATTTTGTGGATATGCCTTATTAATAACCTATACCTGACACAAATAATAATTTAATGACATTCCGAGGTGAAAAAATTCATTTTAACTACGTATCCTCCGCAATCGAGTGCAGCATCTCACCCGCAATTTTGATGCGGCCTCCCTCCCAATTCTATGACGACAGTGCTCATGATCAGAATGCCTTTTAGAAGGTCCCAGCTATTCAACCGATACATGATTCACAAAAAAAAATCGAAAAATTAAAAAAAAACTACGAGGGGCAGCCCTATGGGGTTGCACAAACTGTAGACGTAGGACTATACTACTTAATGTAAAATATTTATTTTCTTAGTACTTAGTGTGTGGGAAAAACACCCGGACCGGTGAAGAAAAATCAAATTTTAGACAATATATTCACATCTCATGTGGTCGGTGTTACGCCAGACCGGACTAAGTGACAGTGCATTGAATTCGAGAAAAACGCGTTTAAAGTTTGAATCGCAGCATCCTTTACATTATTATAGGAAAATAATTTTTACCATAATTCTTGTTTATTGTTTCATATTTCAAATCTGGTAAAAGTAGAATGTAAACGAAGAAATTCTTTATCCAGTGCTATTATTAACTCATTTTTTGATGTTTTGCGACTTGGTCCGGTCTGATTTAACACCGACCATGCTACCATTAATTGCTCTCAAACAGATCCTAAAAGTTCAAACACCCTTGGATAACCCTAAGTTTGTAGATGTGTTTCGATGCCACAGGATTGTAAAATGGTTAATATTACGTCATGAAAATTCAATTCTTCCGTGACAATTTTTTTTGCCTGCAAAATGCCCTGTGTGTATGCAAAGCTCATGATTTGTTGGGATATTAGCATTGATCGGAAAAATGCTTTCCAACGCTGCGCATTGCATACATACAGGACATTTTGCAAGTCACCAGAAGCTGTTTATTTTACCACCGCCACATGTTCAATTTACCCACTCGCTATAAACATGTCTAATTTTTGGACATGGTTGGAAATCAAGAATCATGTTTGAAAAAATGTGTTTATGACGAAGTATTTTTACCAGATATTTACAAAACATGTCTAACAAGAAACATAAGGTGATTGTAATATCTCATTCACTTATTAGTTGGAAAATAATAACTTTGCTTAACGTGTTCATTTTACCGCCAGTTCACCTACCTACCAACACATTCGCCCCAAACATTGAACCCAAGCGCACAATGCAAAATGAGTCAACGCTGATGATGATGGGTAGAGCGAGAGAGACAACTAGTACCACCACGACACTATTAGCGCATTTCACCAAAATTCAACGCGGCCATTCCCGATTGAAAGGAACGGCCGCGCTTAGCCCATCTGTCATAATATCGTGATTTTGCATGCGAAGGGCTGAATGATTTTGTTCCAAAAACAGCCCTGCGTTATGCAACACTTTGTGCAGGTTGATTATACCAGTTGCAAGTGGGGCCAAATTCACCAAGTTCCGTAAAATTCCTTTTAAATTACAGAATTGATAAAATTGCTGGGATGAGCTAAACTAATTAATCAAATCCTGTTTTAAAAACTGTCCTTGCGTTTAAACCAAAATGGGAAGCTTATTACTACCACTACATTACTTAATTTCAAGCGCAAATAGCAAATACATGTGCTAGTTAAACCAAAAATTTACTGGCAACATTACAGCGGCATTTAGGAAGCAGTTGGAGCGGTCGCCTGTTGGGCGACACAGTGTAGCGTCCCTCCACAGCCAGTGTAACGGACTTCTAACTCAGCTACACTGGCCGTAAAAAACACAGCGCAGTGATCTGCTTCGCCAGCCGGAGGACGTAGGACTACGTCAAAAAACGAAATTTTAATCTGGTATTGAAAAATTTTCGGCGCGTGAATAATAAAGATTACTTTACATTTCCAGTGTTGTAATTCTTCGAAATACAAACTCACAATAGGAGAGAGTGGGTACACTTGATCTCACTTTTTTTTTCTCATAACTTTTCAATGAAATAAATATTTAAATTGAAAAAATCGCCATTTTGTAGTCAATTTGAATTGTAAGAGCTATGAATAATATGTGAATCCGAATACTATGCCCTGTCAGTAATATAAACAATTTTGAAAATCATGTCAAAACGAGGTTTTTGTAAAAACGTGTTGTAACTTGATCCCTTCCTACTAGGGCTAAAGAAACACTATAACTAATAGATGTGAATGTTCAGCTAATCACCTGTCCTGAGAAATAATTAATTAGACTATATTTTTAGATGCACGACAAACTTTAATCACAGTAGAAAGTCAAGCCAAGCATTTGCGGTGAATCAGTGCTGTTTAACTGGCTTCTCCAACCTTCAGTAACTGATACCATAATTTGTTCACGGAAAAAACTTTTTAGATCAATTAATAGTGCCAGGTACTTTATGAAAATGATGTTTTTATATTTCTACGCATTTCGAAAGTGTTTGAGAGAGCTAATTATAGGAATCAAGTGTACCCAGTTTTACAGGGATCAAAGATACCTATTGTATGAGGTGAACAAAATTAATTTTTTTGTGTATGTTTATTCGAAAAACGTTTTTTCTAGACAAAAGTCCTTAGAAAGTAATCGTACTTGAAAATATTCATATATAATTAGTTCGACGACATCAGACAACCGTTTAAAAAATTTGTAAGAAGATCTTCGAAATGGATCTCAACACATATTTTCTAAAATATTGCACAACTTTTCCAAACCAAATGATATACGTTAGATTTGTTTTTTAAACATCATAAACGACCAAATATTTCATTTTCTTTTTGTATGGTGGAAAATTTTGATGTATAGATTATGAGATATGACCAGGGAATCGAATATCCCCAAGAATCAAATATCCCCAAGAATCAAGTGTCCTCACTCTCCCCCATCATATTACCGTATAAAAGTGACCCTATATAAGAGATATAGAAACTGCGACATCTCACCCGACACGGCATCTCTCCCGACGCGGCATCTCTCCCGAAATTACTCTATATTTATTTTCGTCCTATTCATGAATTTATTTTATCAGTGTACTAATTTCACCTTGGAGCAACGAATTGCACAGATATATCTCTTTCTTTTATCTGACAAAATGTGAAAAATGAAATCTAAATATGTGAATTTAAAATGATCATTCTGTCAATGTATCTTTTTTGGCTTACTTTTGTTTCCTTTTATATAAGTTCCGCTGAAGAGAACGTGTACAATTTTGGTTCGCAGCGTGTGATTTAATGTATATTTATAATTGTGTTTTATTCCAAACTCATGAAAATGCCATTGTAACGAATATAAATACACTCCCACTACGTCCAGTTAGAATAACATTCTCAGTTCATTTTGAATTCAAATTGGAATATTCGAACACATTCTAATTAAAGTTTACAATGAAAATTAGGGCACCGGTTACAACCGATTTCGTCACCACTACAAACAGAACAAACTCGTTTTCAAACAATGAAATCACGTATATGTCACCACAAAAGAGATTATAACTACTAGAGGGAGCAAAGCGCTACTGTTTCCATGTATTCACGGACTGAAACGTGGGATCTCGCTCTAGCATATTGTATCCCATTACTTTGACATGTGTGTACCCGGGGCAATATGTGTCAAACAAATGGGCCTATCATATGTTAGAGCGAGATGGTAAATTTTCAGTGTTAACAGCGACATGCGACACCTCTAGTAGTTATAATCTCTTTCGTCATCACAAAACGCGGTGCAGCATTGGCACACTATTAATTAATTATTGGCTACAAGTTGACAAAAGTATTCTCACACGACATAAAATGAAACATCTGATGAAAAAATTCTATTTTAATGCAAGAAAAATAATCCATGGTCTTATATAATTTACTCATAGCCATTAACACGAATTTGTTATTTTTAACATTTCGTGTATCGCAGACTAGAACACAGACATACAAATTAAGCTTTAAGCTTTAAGGCGCACTAGCTTTTGTTAAACCCGTTTAATTTTTCAAGCGGTCTAAAATATTTGGTAAGCTCAGACATGGTTTAAACCAGATGATGCTGTATCTGGAGCTTACCAAATATTTTTAACCGCTTGAAAAATTAAACTGGTGCGCCTTAAAGCTTACGGAAACCTATATTTTAGATACACAAAATTTAAACATTTAAAAAAAACGAAAATTTGTTCCCAAACTCCAAGTCTCATGCTACACCACCTGAACATTTCACCCTTAAATTGGTGAACTGCCTAAAATTTTCATTCCCGTAACAACAAGAACGATGAAGTGTCTTGTTATCTGTATGCCATAAACTCAACTTCCAACACTGTGCTTGCTAGCCAAAACTGCACCCGGGCCCGACAACGACGGACACCTACAACATGCAACATTAAATGTGATAGCCAGTGGAAACTTGCCAAACATTTGACTTCTCCCTAGAATAAGCTGCAGCACTTGTCCTCGGGAAGGACATCGAGATGGGCTTGCTCACTTGTAGTTCAGATGAAAGGTGAACCGGAAACCATGCGAACCGTGTAGAACGCCTCGGGAACCAATATCACCAATATAATGGGAAACTGCATACTGAGAAAAGAGCCATAACCCATTTTCAATTCCATCATTTGGTTTTCAGGCTCTGTCTTCCTTGTTCGTTTTTCATAGCGAATGGCAAGTCACTGCTCGAGCTCGGTGCTGGCAAAACTATAGAGTGTGTGTGTCCCAATTCCATGAAATAGTACAAGCTAGTGGGTGCTCGCTTTCGGTCGGTGTAATGGCACTACAATAGAACTAGTGCGACACATTTCACTCCAGGAAAAAATAGTACCCGGCCAGCAGAGTGTTTTATGTGACTGCAACCGGCTTAGATGTTCCTCTATTATCTTTATTACCCTAACAAATTCAATGAAATATGCTTACGAAATTATGTGTGCACACTCATTCACAACGGAAAACGCAATTTTCTCGCCTCTCAGGCACTTGCCGGATGCAATTCTTCTCCTCCTTCTTTCACCTCCTTCTGCTTCAGCAGTCTTCTTTATTTTCGGGTACAGCTCGGGGGAAATTTTGTGAAAGGCGCTCCATATAACTGAACTGATAAGAGCTCTAAGCGTGGAGTGCCCTTGCTCAAGCTGTCATTATTTAGAGTAGCTCTGGTGCATTTAACGAGCTGTTTCCGAATGCACATTTGGGTTATCCCAAATCGAAACTCGGTGTATGCTAGAATTTGCCAATAAAACGTTAATCACGCTTTTCCCCTTGGTTCAATTGAGGAAACGAAACCATTCCGAGCTTGTTGGGTAACCATATACTGCTCGTGATACGTACCTAGCCACATAAATACATCAATATAAGCTTACAATATATGCTTTGCTGCCATATGAGTATTCCAGCTCATTTTGCGTCAATTCACTGTGTTGGATAATGATTTCGATAAATGGATCATTACCCGTCTATTAACTTACGTGCATGCTGCCCTTTAGTTTATTGAAAGGATGTGAAATAGATGCATCCAATTGTTTACTCTATACTGCAGAGCAGAAACCATACAACACAATCTGTTTAGTTAACACCAGGGACTAGGATACTAAGTAGACCTATCACCTGCGATGCGAGCGTAACATTTCCAACAGGCTCAATTAAGTGCGTTCCATTCACAAAAGCCTCGATTCACAAATCAATCAACACCCATCAGGAACTTCATTGATCAATGCATTCGTCCTATAGCGTAGGAGAGTTCAATAATGAATGCAATCTAGTTGTAGCACTGCTGAGATATTGAACCGCCTTGGTAGCTAGCAGAAGGAGAAGCAGAAGTTCATTCATTGTTCGCTAAATGCTCAGATCATCGTGCACATCAACGCCGTCGTCGCATAGATGCAACTTCCCACCTACCTGTGTGTGAAGTGGTACGGCTCTTACTGGTTTTACATTATTTATGCGATCACCTTTACGCTGTACACCGTCGTCCAATGTTGTTCGGATCGCTCCGTTTAGAGTGTTTGTTTTTGTGTAAATTATTCTCGAGTAGCTTGAAACAATAATTATTCACAATTTTATAACTAGTTTGAACGTCGCATGAATTACTAGAGATCTATAAATAACAGAAATATTGCTATTTCAAGTAACTGAGTGCAATCTAATATAATATTAACAAGTTTCGATATTTTCGCAAATTTCTATCAACAGGTCCAGTTTAGGCTCTGCAAGAAAAAGTTTACAATAAATGAATGAACAAAAACATGTGGACGAGAATGTTCGAAAAAGGTCATTTATAATACACTCAATGCGTTCTGGTGTGATTGAATGATCTATAGCGTCAACCGGACGAGCTACTTGTACGTGCATGATAGACAGAATCATACACCGCGAGTGGAAATAATTAAATCGTTAGCGCCATCTCGTAGCGTGATCTTTTGAATATTTGGACATATGACAAGATCAGATAAAACCTGTAGACAGAAATAGTGACTCATTATTGTATGAAGTCACACAAAACTAGAAATTAAAGCCAAACTAATTCCCCTAATAGTATAATCAAGTTATCCCTATAACATAAAACCTTTTTCAATCCACCTAGTGGTGCGATTGTTCTCATTTATCCAACTTATGATTGATCAACTGGTTATGTTCAAGATCCATCTGAAAATAATTAAAATCCTGATCGACCATCTTGGATTCCTATGATACTTTACACATTTCATCGGCATGGAAGAGTAAACATTTTCCACAATCAGTAAGATTATTTTGACTCAAGAGCAATTTTTTAAAAGGGCGTAAACATTTCTACCCGCATTAATTTCATTTTTTTGTTCGATTACTGTATTTTATACAGCAAAACTTTCTGAGGACGAGTTTGAGAGAATGAATATTTATGTGCGAAAAAAATATACACTGAAACAAATTTTGTGTCATTTTTCACAAAAACAAAAATTTGTGTTAAAATTTTAAATTGAAAAAAAAACCTATTTTAATCCACCTTGTGCCTTTCTCAATCATGTATCACGAGAATGTGTGCGTTGTTTATATTCATTAAAAGCTTTTAAATGCATATATTACATTTTATTATTGTACATCATATGACAACTATATACAGGAAAATAAATCATTATTCGAGTTCTAAAATTTTGAAGAAGAAAAAACAGCCACGGTAATATTGAACTGAAAAAAGGTGCGAAATCGGCAAAGTCCCAAAAAGTCGATTTTCGCAAAAAAAAATTTCGAGATAACATAAAATCTCGACGTTTCATGCATTTTAAAGATGTTTGGCATCAAAAATACGAATTCGATTTCTGAAATTTCATGGGGTCCCCCCTTTGAAAAAAAAATTTGAGTTCCGGCTTATATGGGAATTTCATATGTGACCGGACGATTTAGTCTATATTTCCGGCCCCATATAAGCGATCCGTACGAAATTTTATAAACATCTGTGGGGATATTATAGCTATCATTTGGGACTAAGTTTGTGAAAATCGGCCCAACCATTTCCGGGAAACTGATGTGAGTTCGTAAATTTTGAAAGATGGCCGCTTTTCCCGGGCACTTCCGGAACCGTCTATGGTGGTCAATGTAGTGAACGAAAGTTTGGTTGGCCGTCGGTAACCTAGAACACCAAATTTAAGTTGTTTGAGAGACATTTTAGCGAAATTTTTACCTTTTTTGCTTTCATCGGAGTATCGGTTTGAATCACAATTTGCTATGTGATCGCACGCCACAACCTATAACTCCGGAACCGGAAGTCGGATCGGGATGAAATTAAATAGCCATTTACGAGGACGCAATACTTTTCGGTTTAGCCATCTCTGAGAAAAATGAGTGACATTTTTGGTAACATACACACACACATACGCACATACACACACATTCATACATACACACATACATACACACACAGACATTTGCCGAACTCGACGAACTGAATCGAATGGTATATGTCACTCGGCCCTCCGGGCCTCCGTTAAAAGGTCGGTTTTTAGAGCAATTGCAATACCTTTCTATTGAGAAAGGCAAAAATTTCACCTTTTTACATTCATCGCAGAATTCGTTAGAATCGAGATTTGCTGCTTGATCGTACGTATCACCCTGTAATTCAGGAACCAGAACTCGGATCCACACAAAATTCAACAGCAGCTGATGGACCTTCCATTTAAAATCAAGTTTGTCAAAATCGGTTCAGAAAATTCCGAGAAACCGATGTGGACAAATCAACAAATTTTGTTTTGTAACCATACTCTTTAACTCGTAATCCGGGACAAGATGTCGGTTGAAAATCAAATTCAATAGCAACCTATGGGAATAGTATACCTTTCATTTGAATCTTAGTTTGTAAAAATCGGTTCAGCCATCTCCAAAAAACCGATGTGGACATATTTTTAACAAATCCGCACATACACACATACATACATACATACATACATACATACATACATACATACATACATACATACATACATACATATACACATACATACACACAGATATTTTGCGATCTCGGCGAACTGAGTCGAATGTTATATGAGACTCGGCCCTCCGGGCCTCGGTTAGAAAGTCGGTTTTTGGAGCAATTGCGTAACCTTTCTATACGAGAAAGGCAAAAGAATAGTATTTAATTAGCTTAATCGGCATGAGTTCAATGTTATCTTCATGTGATTATATTTTGAAATGTTGGTGGAATGGGTTTAAAAGTGGAGGGAATGGGGGGGTTAGTAGAGTGGGAGTGGAGGATGCGTCAGAAATCCTTCATCTTATTTTGGTATGCGGGGTGGATGAAGGAAATGCGGGCGTGAGGGTGGTCCAAGGGGACGGTAGTGATGAAGGATGGAGATGTAAGGGCAAGGCGGGGGGGCGGAGGGGCTCTGATGCAATACTCAGCTGCATATTTTGCCTTCCATTTGAGACTTGGTTTGAGCAAATCGGTTCAGTCATCACCGAAGAACCGATGTGACTTTAATTGAGCGACCGAAAATAAAAGTCGCAAGGATAGAACATGCTTCGTAAAACCCATTTCAAACATATTAAAATATAAAAATCGGAAATAAACTTCAAGCATTAAAATCGGACAGAAATCCTTCAGCATAAGAATCGCTTAAAAAGTTTTCACCCATAAAACTCGGCAAGGATGAACCTCCAGTATAAAAATCGTTTTCAAATAAATAAATCGCTAGTAGGAGCATCCGTATATCTTGATGTTCAAGATTAAAAGTCGGCATAAGAAAGCTACTTTGTAAGAATCGGATATATTTCTTTCCGGTTCTTTTACTGAAGGTTTTTTATCCGACTCTTACAAAGAAATGTCCCAGTCCGATTTTTATGCTTGAAGTTTATATTCGGTTTTTATATTCTAATATATTTGAAACGGGTTTTACGAAGCATGTTCTATCCTTGCGACTTTTATTTTCGGTCGCTCAATTGTGGAATATGCCCGGAATTCCGGACTTCCGGAATCGTCGATAGTGGACAATATATTCAAAGAATGTTTGATTGGCAATCAGTGATCTAGATCTGCGATTAGAAGTAATTTGTTGACCATTTCAATAGTTTTTAGCCTCTGAGGTATTACGATTGTACCGATTTATATGGGAAATTCCAGTGTATCCTCACTAACACCCCTGTAACTCCGGAAGCAAGAGTCAGAACCGAATGAAATTCAGCAGCAGTCAATGTTATTACTGTATCTTTCATTTGAAATCAAGTTTGTAAAAATCGGTAGAGAATTCGTTGGGGAATGGGTGTGATATTAGCTTAGGAACTTGGCGGGTTCCCCGGGGGCGTCATGAACTGTCATAGGTGGCCAATGTGGTCAAAGCTGCTTTGATTGATCATTAGTGATCCAGACCCGCAAACTAGAGTAATGTTACATCAACTTTAATATGTTTTACATCATTTGAACATCATGGTGGTACCAGTTTATATGGGAATTTGCTGTGTGACCGCACTCTTCAACCCGTAACTCCGGAACCGGAAGTCGGATCAACTAAAAATTCAATAGCAGAGCGTTATACCTTTCATCTGAAACTAAGTTTGCGAAAATCGGTTCAGCCTTCTCTGAGAAAATTGTGTGAGTTTAAATGACACACACACACACACACACACACACACAGACATTTGCCGATCTCGACGAACTGAATCGAATGGTGTATGACACTCGGCCCTCCGGGCCTCCGTTAAAAAGTCGATTTTTACAGTGATTGCATAGCCTTTCTTTATATGAGAAAGGCAAAAAATATTTTTTCTAATTTTTATATATTGTCAATAAAAACCTCAAGAGAAAAGAAACATTTTGAATGTGATTGTATGATGGAGAACTTATCGGTAAAAAAGTTTTTCTAACAATAGCTTTATACATGTTTTTAAATTTCATGCTAATTGACATACAAAACTGTAATTTTATTACAGAATATAATTCTAACTCTCATTTTAAATCAAAATGCATTTAACAAAAATCTTCCAAAATGCGATAGTTTTCGAGATATTTGGAATTTTGTTCCAAAAAAACAGTTAATTCGTGTGATTATGCTCTTTTTAAAAGTTATTCGCGTTGCCCAATTATAAAATGTCAAGAATCTAATGTTTATCGTTTTAAAGACGTAAAAGAAACCTTTTCAGTGTATTTGGATCATAAAGAAGCTTTCAATAAAAAAATTCCTAGCAACAACTTTTGGCATATTTTTATAATTCTTAAGGGGAGACTGAGGAGACTTGATCCCCTTTTTTATTTTTCAGTCCAGCTCCGTGGAATGATAAAAAACTATGTATTTTTTTGTAGTTTTATATTGTTTCTAGGGATGACTAATAATCATAAAAAAATTACATGGAAATATTATACTGGACATGAGCTATGAGCATTTCTGGAAAACAACAAAAAAATGGAAAATTCTTAGATTAGTGGAGACTCGATCCCTAATTTGGAGACACTTGATTCCTTTATGAAAAAGAGAAGAAGTGGCAGCACTGCCGAATTTCTCGGAAGTGATTTTGCGTTCCTTCCATAGTTTACAAAATTTTGCAGTGAAATATAGGATATTTAATAGGAAATCGAAGTTAATCGCTCGGTAAGTCGTTTCTCCTGTTGTGTTATGTGTTGGTAGGCAAAAATATCGTTGGAATAGTGTAATTTGACGTAGTGATCTTATCGTCACATCACAATTATTTTACTATGTATGTGCGCGACTCGAGCGAGCTACCAAAAAATGTTCCCACTAGGCATCGACAGCGCCATCTGAACTTGACTAGTTAAACTCATTCCGGAACCGGTTCGGATATCTGAATGGAGTCAGTACCCGGTCAAAAAAAATGCGGATGAAGATCGTCAGGCGATTTGGATAGTTTGACGTTTGAATCAACTCGCCTGTGCTAATTGCCCCTAGGAACAAATGCTATTTGCGAATGCGATTTAAAGGTAATTTCAATACTTAGACGACAAATTTTCTGGCGGCTGCAATGGACTTGGTTGTTTTTGCATTTTTCAAACATGGCGGTTAGTGTTATTCACATTATTCATATTATTTATCTTATTAATTCAATAATTTTTTTATTGTTTTATTCATGTTGTTTGCTTCATTGGTTTTAATCATTTTATTAAATTGTTAGTTTTTCCCAGTTCATATATTGTTCAGTTTCTTCATTTTATTAATTCGGTTTAGTCAGTTCTTTTAGTTATTGGATGACAGTTAGTTAGCTTGAAACAATTTAGTTTACTCTCTTAATTTCATAACTTTTTTAATATTGTTTGATTTTCATTTGAGCTAATTTGATTTGTTTTTTTTTTTAATTTGATTTATATGAATCATTCTATCGTAAAATTTTTCAACTGTTTTTATGTATACATGTGTGTATATATGTGTATGTGTTTATGTGTGTATATGTACATATAAATGTTCAAAAAATGGTTGCATTATACACGGGATTGTTTTGTAGTGTACACATATAATCTATTAATGTGAAAAACTGATACTTCTGGATAGAAGTCAGATCTTCCTCCAATTACAGCTCCTTGGAGATCTCCAATTGAACAACTTACACAAGTCCAACAGGCAGTGACTCCAGACTAGGAGAAACGGAAGCGCTGAGTAAAACACGGAGTCTATCGGTTCTTCTTTATTATTTCCCCTTTTCTTTCTTAAATAAGCAGGAATTCAAGAAATGTGGATGAGAGTCAAAGGAGACATAAGTGGGAGATAGAAATGAAGGTAGAAAACTGCAAAAATGGTAAGTTTCCTAGTACACATGTGTTATGTTATATATACAAATTGAACCAATATACTAAATACGCGTCGATTTCCTGCTTAAATGGAATCGAAAGTCTTACTGTAATGTTACAATCCAATTGATACAAACATTACAGTAAGGCGGGGCTAGTTGATGGAACGATGACCTCGGAACATGTCTGGCACTGTACACGAAATGGGTCATCGGAAAGTCAATTGAGCTAACACCTTCTTAAATCCGTGAACCAAGTTATTTGCATGAATGTTTAAATACATGCAAACATCTTTTTTCTGTAAATCACTACCAGCTAGTGGGAGATAGGAAGGTTAACACACACACACACACACACACACACTTGATTCCTTTATGAAAACGTGTTTAAAAGAGCATGTAGGGTAATAAGCCTATTTTTGCCCTGTATCTACTATCATCCTACCCATCTGAAGCCTTTGGTTAGAGCAGCGTCTGCCATCTTTGCTCAACGCATCGACTCAAATGGTATTGCGATAATGGGGGTACTCGATTAGAGATTTTGTTGCGCTCAAACAGAAGATTTTCACCATTCTCAAGACAATTTTGTTATTATATTGGTTCTTAATAAGAGGCGAATGCCCTTAACGTTAAAACCTCCATAATCGAAATAAAAAATGGACCTTAATAACAAATCAAGAAGCTGAAATAATAAAATTATTGTAGTAATAATGTGGTACCCTTCATAATAGGGCAAAAACGGGTACATTACCCCATTCAATTTTATAAATGGATTGTAGTATTGATAAAATTGTTATGATTAAATTTTGTTATTTTTGTTACTACATATTACGCATCCCTCACCTGATTTTTTACGAATTCCCCAAATCTCCGTGCAATTATTTGAAAGCTGTCTTTATTATGGTTGAGGAACGTCAAATGTGGGATGAATGGTTGCTACGTATACTGTAGTAAACAATTACAGTTATGTTTCTTTACGATGAAGCGTTCATTTTTGACATTTTTTTATGACAACAATGACTTTAATTGTTCTGGTGTGAATTTGGTTATTTTCAGTGGCGTGTATGAAGTATGGCGAAGGGGATCAAATCTCCACGAATTTGAATGGATCAAGTGAACCCACAGCATCTATTTCAGCAAACTTTAGTAAAAATATAGTCGAACAAAAGAATCAGCTCAATCATAACATATTCATATAATTGACATTCTCCTGTAATTCTGTAAGCAAAAGTAGAGTATGTAGTGGGTGATTTTATCAATTTTATAAAATTGATAAAATCATCCAAGAAAATTTGAAAAATAAATCTTCTTCAGTTCTTCTGAGACTTTTTTTTAAATCGGTAAAAATTCGGTTACACAAAAGTCCAATTTCTTTTTTCTGTGTTAATGAAATTTATGTTTAAATAAAACTACGAAACTTTATAGTATATTCGATTAATGTATTCTGATCCGCCTTTGAGTTACAATGACGGGATCAAGTCACCCCGTGGATCAAGTCTCCTCAGTCTCCCCTACTATTTTCAGTCAAAAATACAATTTTCTTTTGGAATATGATTCTAAACGCTATTTTAAATCAAAATGCTATTAACAAAAAATTTCTGAAATGTAGTCGTTCTGGAGATTTGGCAAATTTTGTTTTAACCGCATAATTTTTTTGTTTTATTACGACCTTTTCAGAAATTATTCGCGTTTTTTCCATCTGCAATAATAACTTTTTCAAAAGGCTGATAACATTTCCTGTAAATATAAAAATTAGAAAAAATGGGATTTTTTCAATTTTTAGTTTTTGTGAAAACGACTCAACATTTTTTTTTCAGTGTATATTTTTTTCGCATATAAATATTCATTCCCTGAAACTCGTTCTCAGAAAGTTATGCTGTATAAAATACAGTAATCGAACAACAACAGCTCTTGTATCAAACTATTGCAATTGTCAGAGAAAATAATGGAGATTCATAAACCGAACACAATTTCAAAGTTTCGTTCGAATCGACGATGGTCATATTTTGTGGTCGGCCGGTTTCTCATGGAATCCCTCATTTTATACAGTATCCCAACCTATATAGATGTTGACAGTATTGAAATAAAGATACATGACCTGGCACCACGTACTAGTTCCTCCGTTATCAAAAAAAATCATGTCAAAATACGGAAAGGTGAATAGTGTTACGGAAGATGCTTGGAGGAACTCCTTTCCAGGACTCCGCAATGGCGTTCGTGTGGTGAAAATGCGTCCGACAAAACCTAATCCCTCTTACTTGACTTTCACATGCATATCACCTCGAGGTGTTGAATATTCTCAACCAACACTAATCACGTACCCAGGGCAAATTCCTACATGCCAGTATTATGATCAGCCGCTGCACCACGGAAAACCTTGCGCAGAGACTGCTAAGGAAATTCCACCTGCTACGACCAAAACTGGTATACAATCATTGTATGCTAAACCACAACCGGTCGATAAACCAACGACTGCGGAGCAGGCAGTAACAAACACCAGCTCAACAACGATCCGGCCCAGTATCACCAAACCAACTGCCATTTCAAACAGCGAAGTAACAACGATCACACCAAATACCTCTAAACCAACAACCAACACCAGCAATAAAGAATCAAATACCGATGACGAAGGATTTTCAACAGCGACCCGTAAGTACAAGAAACATTTAAGAACATCGGACCGTGGACATCATGAATGCAGTACCGATGACGACATGGACATGAACGAAAATACGAGAGAAGACTGACTGAATGACCCCCAAGGTGCGGCAGACAACGCACCCTATTTTTCACCACCAAGGAAGAGGATCTCAACACGCAGCAGCAAGCTGCGTCAACAAGACCCGATGGACACATGAAAGTGAATTTTAATTTTTACATATTGTAAAAATCATTAAAGACCCACGGCTCAGTTATGCTAATGCATTGAACCGTGTCAAATAAACAAGAATAAACAGTTTCTAACCCTGCACGAATAAAACCTTCAATAAATTGAATAAATTATAGAATCAATAAAACGAACGAAATAAAAAAGCGAAAAAGAAAAAAAAGGTTAATATAAATCAAATTATTAAAATCCATAAATCAAATTTAAAATTTGGCATTATTTAATTTTTTTTTTTAAATTAATAAAATATATTAAATCAACTCAAACTAACAAACTGAATAAAATAAACAAGTGGAACGACTGATCATGAAATGAATAAAATTAAAGAAATGAGCAAAATGAATCGAATGAATCATATGAATCAAATTAATCAAAGAGATAGAATGAAATTAATGAATCCAGTGAATACAATGAATCAAATTAATGAAATGAATAAAGTGATTGGAATGAATAAAAAATAAAATTAATAAAATAAAAAGTAAATGAATTGAATAAAATGTATAAATAAAACAACACACGAATCAAATAAACAAAACGAATAGAATTGATAAAATTAATAAAAAGACGAAAAAAAATGGACAGATCAAAATAAATTGATTACAATGATGTTATTAAGCGATGTTAAAAAGTTAGAAATTAATAGAAAAAAATAAATTATGTCAAATAAATAATTTGGATGAAATGAATAAAACTGAAAAAAATATTACAATTAAGAAACTGAATAACATGCAGGTATGTACTGGGAAAACCCAATAGAATGCATAGAATGAAAACAGTAAATAAAACAAGTTTAATGAATAATATGAATAAAATGCACGAAAAAAATAAAGTGATCAGAGTGAATCCAAAGAATGAATGAGATTAAACACCCTTTTTGAATAAAGTAAATAAATAAACAGTATTGTACGAATTTGAGAACCATTGTATCAGTAAGTTATGAATTGTTTTTAAAAATCCTACTATCTGAAAACTGGCCAATTAATATACAATAGACTTTCTAGAGTTTCCATTCTTTTTTTGTTATCAGCTCTTCGTTTTCGTTCTTTTCATGACGGTGTCGTTGATGTCTGATGTTTCTTCTTTATTGATGGACCTTAATTATCAGGAACCTGAAACGTTCAATTTGTTTTGGTATTCAAATTTGGTTTTTGGTCACATATTCCCGAGAAAAAGAATTCGTAAATACGCGCCATTAGAAAAAGTAAAGTAAGACAAGGTCACATATCGTCGCTGTTGTGCTATCTTATGACAAACGCCATTTTGGGGTAAACTGAGTCAGATATGCCACATTCCTTGCCAAAAAAATCTCTACAAAGTGGCGTTTTCAGAATTTTGACATTCTGCTTGGTTACTGAGATATAGCGAGAAACGTACTGAGAAATTTTTAATTTTTTGCTTCAAATGACTGTGTCTGGGGATTGGCTCAAGTTATCTTGATGTATAAGGTGTTTTTATGAGTAAAACTATCTGTGAAACACAATGGCATAGTCATTTTCAAAATAAAAATACGCAAATTGTGAGAAAAATACAGTTTAAGTTTTCAACTGGAAATATAGCATATTTGGCAACACTGTAACCAAAAATAACTATTTTTTCTAGATTCCCTGACTCATTTCCTTCAAAATGCATCTCACCGGTTGTTTATAGACCAAATGAAGCCAAAGATATGAATAAAATTTAATAATTGATGATTTTTTTCTATGGAAAATTTTCCATGCGCGATTATGACACGACATACAAATTTTGTCACGCCATACAAATTTTGTACACGCTTATGACACGTGTGAGTGCGACTTTTGTTTACATTTATAGTAAAAACTCGCAACATAGACAACCGATCTTCGTAATATTTGAGAAATTTATACAGAATAGATAGAAGCATTAATTGTCTTCTTTGAATTGTTTGTACCATTTATAGGTTTCAAGATATTCAATCTCAAACTTTAAAAATCGTTTTTCTCGAAATGAGCAAAATGGCGTTTGTCATAAGATAGCACAACAGCGACGATATACTTTCAAGCCCCTTAAACAGAGAGGGAGGATGCGATTCGTGAATGAGACAGGTAGATATTTCAGTCTCTTTCCAGTAATCCTCATAGCTTGCATATTGTTTCGTTCGGAGTTCTCGGAAACATGGATGAATGAGTCCTATACAAACCAATACTATGGAAAAGAAACGGTTCAAACTTTTAAGATAAGTATTTAAATAATTGGAAACGCATTGGCCATTGAAAGTGTCACTGGACATAAAAACTGCTTTTGGGCCGTAGACAAATGACTAAGTCTACTAGTTAGTGATATTAGCTAATTAATGTGGCAAGTTAAATCCGCATGAAAAATTTCATCCAAACTCGAACAAAAAATTTGGCGAAAATTCACTTTTTTGGATTTTGGCACATTTTTGCCTTTCTCATATAGAAAGGTTATGCAATCACACTGAAAAACGTCAACCTAATCCCGGCCAAATTTTTTTAACTGACATAAGGTTTCTGGATTTTAACAGGGGGTAGTTGAGGGTATACGGAGAGGGTTAACCCCCCCCCCCCCCTCCACTGTACTCCCCCCCCTTTAAAATCCCATTAAACCACTCCTCAGACCACCACTCCATTCAGCCCTCATACCCCCCCCCCCCCTCAATCCTACCATCTTTAAACCACCACTGTATCACAAAGCATGTAAAATTAAGCTGGAGAGTCGTTCGTTCGTGGGATTTTCGCTCTACTCACACAATCACCCCCGCATGACAAAATGAGTTAGCAAGCAGATAACATGGAACTAATGCTGATTAGGCTAATGGAGTATATTTTTTGTTTCAAGTGTTTCACCGTCGATACGTATCTCATCAAGTTCGTGGCTGGCAAGCCATTGTTTATAAGTGCAAAGTGTACTAAGAATGTAATGGACATTTCCGAAATTATGTTGAACATAACCAGCCACCGAGCCATAGTTTTGAGAAATGAGAAAAGCACAATTGCACCGCTAGGGGGATTAAAACAGGTTTTTTTCCTTGAAAGTAAATCAGTCCTACGACATTTTTTGTAGGACTTGTCATTTTTAGACAATAGCCATTCGAAAAAAAAATGGTAAAAAAAGTTTGTCCCTATTCGAAAGACAGTCTAGATCATTTTTGGCAATACAAAGCATGCAAAGTGGCTTTTTGTAACAAAATCATGTACATAAAGTTTCATTAAAATCTGAGAGGGTGCTGCGAACTCTGAATACGATTTAGCGCGGAATTCGTCAATTACAATTTTCTGCGAATAAATATGTTTCTAGTCACATTGACCATGAAGGGCAATAGAGATACGTCAATATTACCCAGTTAAGTTAAATATTTTTCTTTAAAGATAGTGTATATAAAAGCTCTGAATAGAGCTGAATTAAATTGGAGTTGATGTAGTTTTCGATTTTTGGCAGCCTACCTACCCATAGTTTAAGGTTTAGAAGAGATACTCCTTTCATCTTGAGGGTGAAAACATTTGAAAATAGTTATAGTTTTCTCACAATACAAACATTTAGCAAATTTTTTCACGACTGCAAATATTTTAATTACCAAGTAGGGTGTAATATGAATTTTGTTTTCACGAACGGCTCACTTCTACACTAAAATGCAAAAAACTATTTACAGGGTAACGGTAGACAAAAAATAGATTTGTCTTCTCAAACCTCCATAATTACATCGTGCAAATAATTGGATATTAATAAATATTTCCGACTATCAGAAGATCTTATAACACAATTTAGAAATAGATAGAAAAACAGCAAGAAATATGTGCGTCGTGATAGCTGCCACGAACACGAAAGAAGTAAGAAACAGAGAGAGAGAGAGAAATTGAGAGGGAGAGATTGAAATAGAGAGTGAGTGAGAGTGAGAGAGAGGGGGCATGTGAGAAATGGGAAATGATGGTTATTGCCGTAACATTATATTTATAGGTATATTATGCGATATATTTATTTCTTCACACCCTTATTATAAATAACGCCTTGACCAGTATAACCTAAATCTTGCAAAAGAAGACAAATTTTCGCTAGAATTTTGGAATTCAAAAATACAGTTGCTCTCGGTGATGATACGAGTATAATTATATGAGCAATCTTTTGTCTCAGTACTAAATGGATTCTAACATCTAACTCACGGTTGAACGCAACGCCTAATCCACGGGATAAATATTTGAACTCTAGAAAAAATGTACGATGAAGGCAACTCACACATTATTTTTGAGAAATAGTTTAATTATTAATGAGGTAATCCACAAAATTTATTCAGAATCGAATTCCTAGAATCACGTTAATGTGTTTTCATACCCCAATATTCAAAATCGGTTTATAGCGTTTTCATTCTTTCTTGGTGCTACACCAGTGTAGTGCAAAAAAAAAGATAGACTAATTACACCCAAGTTTGAATCAGTGTAGCACCGACTACACCGACTAGTGCACAGTTAAAAACGAAAATGCCTCTAAAATATCAGTAAAGTAATACTCTGTATGTACTGGTCTCATTTTTAGTTAGTGTAAATTAGTAAGCAAGGAATAAAAATACAAAATGTTTAATATCTCCGCCGCTCGTGAACGGATTTTGACAATCTCCAGCTTGTTAAACAGGTGTTTATATAAGCTTTATAAGCGACTTGATCGCTTTGTTCGAAAATTAAAACCTGTTTTATTTGACAGAATCACCCATATCTCAAAAAGTAAACAACATTATCGTTTATTTGTTGTACCGTCACCAACAGAGCATTTAGCCCCAATGGTGCATGCTTAAATTGCGTTTCAGAATAGATAATATTTTAGCTTCAATCGAATTCATCATCCTGAAGTCAAAGGCTGCCGACGTAGGGATGTCACCCTCTGGTTAAGAATGATCGACCCGCGCGAAATTTAAAGTTTATAACTTATTTCTCGCATCAATAAAAACATTATATATGCAATTTCATATTAATTTTAGTAGTAGTAGTAGTAAATGGTTATGTAAGTAAAAAAGCGAAAAATGCAAAATTTCAAAATATTGCCTTTGGTTCACTTCAATCCATTTTCGGGTCCATTATTTTTTCTTGGATTGGCTTCAAATTTTACAGGTGTTATTTTAAGGCTAAAAGTAAACTTTTTTGGTTTTTTGATATTTTGGGTTTTTAAAAAAATACGCAAATTTTAATTATTTTGACAAGAAAATTGTGCATAATTTCGTGCGACAACGAAGTGAAGAGGACATAACGAACGCAATTGCATCTGTTCAAAATTGCGCCAGTATTCGATCAGCCTGTAAACAATTCAAAGTTCCGTTCGAAACAATCGTATGAAAGGATAGTGCTAGTCATCAATGAAAGCGCGTCAGATACAATCGAAAAAGAGAAGGAAAATGAATACAATAAAATGCTTCAAAGCGCAAACGCGATCGTCGCACACCTAAGCAACCACGTGAGCCGGAATACACAACTTCAATTCCACACTCTGGCGACGACAGGCACACCGATGAAATTATTCGCAACAAAGCCAGACACAGCTACTGAAACAAAATGTCTTTTCGACATTTTTAGGTTTCATGATTTTTCACATCATTTGCCACTTCCTCATTTTCTTACCTGAATCACGTGAATGGATTGCATTTATTATTTGTGTTATTAACTTTTAAATAATCTGCAGTATTCATACTCTTCAAATAAAAGTTGAACCGCTGATTTTCTAGGCGTGTACATTATTTTATTTAACCCTCAAAAAGGCAAGCGGGTCTCAGGGTCCCGGCACGTTACAATTTTTAGTTACAAAAAAATGTGTATGCAGTATAAGCTTGGGCATGGAAATTTTGATAAGTAGCTTTGAAATCTATAACAAAAATAAAGAATTGTGAAATGTTTATCTATGGAGTGATGCGCAGCTATGTTTGAATTTTTTACATGCACAAAAAGGCAAGCCGGGCCTGACTGGCCCGGTGTGCATGCAATATTTACTAGGAATACCACGAGTTTTATACATTAATATTTATCTGAGAAAAAAAAACATTTTGATGAGTTCATCTCAGGAATTTTTTTTCATGTTTTGATTGTTTTTATCTTTTTACCTTTTCTTATAAGAAAAAAATCGTGAAAGTTTGAGCGAATTCTATACATTTCTTTTATAAGAAATGTAAAAATAGCATACGATAATGACGTGTATCATATTTTTTTTTGGCTAAATACTTTTATTTCACCCACTGTGGTCTACTTGACAATTATTTAGATACAACATAACCTAGCTCTGTCGTTATTGTCTATTTTTGTTGTCTATTCTTTGTGTTATAGTTGTCGTAATTATTCAAATTGTAGGATCTAAAAGCAACAAAAAATTGAAATGGCTATAAGACGATATGCCCATGTTTTCAATCGTTTCAAAGAATCTGAAATAATGGAAGAAATTCGAGCAAATTCAACAGCAGACGATTCCGAAACTGATTTGCAAAGCGAGAAAGAAGATGTGAATGATATTGCTTCCGACGATGAATCTGATGCAGACTCGGAAGAAAAATCTGAATCTCCGGTTATGCATCAGAAAAAAATAATAGCAACCCAGAAACATTAATTGGTCGTGTTCAAACGAAATGGAGCTCAGAACCAATCGACAGTCAACGTGATCTTTCGAGTACTCACCTTTTGGAAAAATTTACCTTTTTACATCCATCATCTTATACGCTGAAATCGGGATTTGCTGCGTGTTCGTACTCATCAACCTGTGATTCTGGAAGCGGAAGTCGGATTAATTAGAAATTCAACAGCAGCCAATGGGAATGCTGTACCTTTGATTTGAAACCAAGTTTGTAAAAATCGGTAAATAATTCGCTGAGAAATAGGCATGACATTATCTTAGGAACTTGGTAAGTTCCCCCGGGGCATCAAGAACCGCCATAGCTGGCCAATGTGGTCGAAGTGCCTTCGGTGGGTCATTAATGATCTAGACATGCAAAGCCAAGTAATGTTGCACATATTCTAATATATATTGCATCATTTGGACATCATGGTGGTATCAGTTTCTATGGAAATTTGCTGTGTGATTGTACTCTTCAACACGTAACTCCAGAACCGAAAGTCGGATCAATAAAAAAATCAATAGCGACCGATGGGAAGACTTTACCTTTCATTTGAGACTAAATTTGTACAAATAGGTCCAGTCACCACTGAGAAAAATCGGTGAGATTGTTTGCCACACATACAGACATTTTACGATCTCTACGAACTGAGTCGAATGGTATAAGAGATTTGGCCCTGCGGCACTCGGTTAAAAAGTCGATTGCATAACCTTTCTATATGAGAACGGCAAAAAGGAAATTGAATTTAGACGGGCGGCTTGCCCTTTAATGTTAGGATTTTAGCTTGCCTTCACAAGGGTATCGTACCCCCAGATTTTAAAGGCATCAAAAAAAATTACCTTTGCTTTATTGGATTTAACTTGAAAAATATTTAGCCAGGCATAAAATCATTATTGCCAAAATGTTATCAGATGTATAACTTTTCCAACAAGTGCTTGTTTGTCAAATTCAGTGCGAAAATTCCATCGCACGAGCTCGTCAACAAAAACTGACCTACTTGACCCCACTGTACTCTACATATAAAATGCATTAAAAAATCGATCAATTTGTCTTCATGCCGTTATATTTCCAAAAACACGAGCTTAACCAGATATATTTTCCTTCTTGCAAAAAATCTACCGCCACCAGCTCAAAGCGATTCAATGAACAAAAACGCTTTTAATCCAACTAACAGTGTGATGAGACATTTCTTATAACTCTTATCACTCTCTTCGGATATTATATCGTTTGAGAACATTTAGAACTTGATGCTTCGCGATGTTTTTGATAACACATACTACATGGGATAGTGGCAGGACTCAGAGAATCGCTCAAATCAGCATAGGACAACATCAGTGCTAGAAATCTTAAACCAAATCAATGGGAAAGCGAAAAAATGGCCCATAAAATAGACATACCAACGAATTATTGTTAATGCTCTGTTAATAAAATATTTAAATTGTGGTGGGAAAACTGAATTTTCCTAAAGGGGTTATATATTGTACTGAGCCAAAAAAATCGAAATTTTTTTTGAATGGATTTGAAGTTTATACTTTACTCAAATTTCCAACGCGACTGAGAACTTTTCTTGAAAAGGGCGATACTAGCAGTGATACCATTCAAAGAAAATCAATAGTGAATATTTCCAGACTTGGTTTTATTTCCTATTTAAGAACTATTGTATTTTTTTACATCCTAGATTGCATGATTCAGTGATCGAAACCCAAAATTTCATAAAGTATTTGAAATTATTAAATTAAAATTTGTTTTTGCTATTGAAATTGACAAAATGATAGTATCGCCCCTTTGGCGATTGTTTACTTTTTCGGTCACACCTATCAGCATTGAAGTATCGCCCTTACCTTTTTACATTTCTTATAAAAGAAATGTATAGAATTCGCTCAAACTTTCAAGATTTTTTCCGAGGCCCGGAGGGCCGAGTCTTATATACCAATCGACTCAGCTCCACGATTTGGGACAATGTCTGTGTGTGTGTGTCTGTGTGCGTGTATGTAACGGACAAATTCTCATTCGTGTTTCTCAGCAATGGCTGAACCGATCTTATCCAAACCAATTTTAAATGAAAGAACTAAAAAACAGTATGAACGCTATTAATTTGTTTTTGATTCTGATGTTTAATTTCCAAGATATGAATGTTTGAATGCGTAAAAATGGCGTTTTTTGCAGTTTTTTAAATTATCTGCCGAAATTGACATTATAGATTTACAATTTATATGTTTTAGACAGTTTTAACAAATACCTTTCGAACAAGCTATAGATTGTTGAAATCGGACGATTATCAAAAGAGATATTTAACATTAAATGCGGACGAAAGATTTTTATCATTTCCCATTGCCAGAAATATGACCAAAAACATGTAATCTATTATTAACGCCAAAACGGCTTATTTTAGGTCAATAGTATCTTCGGAGAATTTAATGGCGGCAATATGCTCTTTCTTTTGGTATTGTGCTTTTGCTGATTAATCTCCCTATGAGTGAGATATTTTCACAAATTTTCTTGGAAGTGATTATATCGAAATGATGTCTTCAGCAAATTTGTAGCTCTTACTTTTGCGAATAACTTTACTAAAGACTTTAAATATCTATTTTGAATACTTTAAAAGTTATGGCTTGTTGTTTGTGGATTACTCTTTGTCGCCTATTTATTGTTCAATATAGTAATAATCCATTGAAATAAGCTGAACATTATTTCAATAAAACGAATTTTGTATTTCATTTTTCTATCTACAACCGCTAGAAATAATCACCGAACACTTCCAAGTTGTCTGGAAGGAACTTGATAACTTATCAGTGCAAAAATGTTCATTTGTGCGAACCTTCTGACTGCAATTTTTCTAACTTATAACCATCGGATCGATCTGAAACATATCGGAAATTGAAAAGCGAAATAAATAACTCCAAGCAACGGCGTTGCCAAGAGAAGGTTTTGGGGTTTACCACCATACAACCCCCGAACCCCCCACCACACCCAAAAAAAATATTGGATTGAAGTTGAAAATTTATTGATGCAGACTGATTTAATTCAATATTACAATAACAATTATCTGATCCGTACAATGATAACCTGTTGTTGTAAACATCATGAGGACTTTTGATAAATTGTCGGAATGGGGTCCTGATATGTAAATGATCTATTGGTCTTGATTTCACAGTTGTCTAATAGCATCAATATCAAATTCCTGCCTGAAAACATTCCAATAGAAAATTCCAGAGTTCTGTAATCAATCATAATCCTCAGATTTCTTTTCAAATTGAGCTCGCTTTTGTAGAGATGTACTGTAATAAGGGTCTTTATTTAATAGGAAGTGAAGTTAAAATTGATTTAATGTCTATGAAACATAGAACTGCTCACCAAAAAAATGCATAACTTTCAAAATTTGCTAAAAATGTTTTTGCCTTACTCATTCACTCTAAAATTCGTCAATCTAATCCCGACCGGGAGGGCCGAGTGTCATATGCCAATCGACTCAGTTCGTCGAGTTCGGAAAATGTCTGTGTGTGTATGTATGTGTGTGTATGTGGAAAAAATGTGAACATACCGGCCCGGAGGGAGTATGCAGTGAGGGGTTGCTACTTTAAAATTAAAACTAGTTAAAAATTTCTTAACAAGTTGAAAGTTTTATGCAGGACCCGGACCTCCCGGATCTTTCTAAATGATCCGCCGCTGGTTTCAAGCGATGTTTCAGTATCACATAGTATCTCAAGATCATGGCTGTCGATCCATTGTTCGTATGTGAAAATTGTACTGAACATGTAATATTCATTTCCACCATTGTATTGAACATAACCAGCTATGGAATCGTAGTCTGGACAAATGAGAAAAGCACAATTGCACCATTAGGTGGATTAAAACAGGTTTTTATTTTGGGAATGCGTCAAGTTGATACGAAAACGTAATATGATTAATAAAGAGGATAACACTTTCTGAATGTAGAGAGAAATTTATGAAAAATGACGATTTACATTCGACTCTAGCAGGTCCTGATCGATTTTGATGAGAATTTGATTTTTGTTGTATGACCAATTATATGTATAGGTTAAATATTTTTTTGGCTCAGTACAATATACATAACCCCTTTAGGAAAATTCAGTTTTCCCACCACAATGCATTGATTGAGGAATTTAGATATTTTATTAACAGAGCATTAGCAATAATTCGTTTGTATGTCTATTTTATGGGCCATTTTTTCGCTTTCCCATTGATTTGGTTTGAGATTTCTAGCACTGATGTTGTCCTATGCTGATTTGAGCGATTCTCTGAGTCCTGCCACTATCCCATGTAGTATGTGTTATCAAAAACATCGCGAAGCATCAAGTTCTAAATGTTCTCAAACGATATAATATCCGAAGAGAGTGATAAGAGTTATAAGAAATGTCTCATCACACTGTTAGGTGGATTAAAAGCGTTTTTTTTTACAATAACTACCGTTCTACACCACCGATTTCATCCGTGTTTTTTTAATAGCGATCATTGTTAATATTTACAGCTGGTATCAGCTTGATAAGCCTAAAAAAAATACGAAAATAACTGTTTCGCCTCTAAACTGCTAGCAACAAAAGTATCGCCCTGTTTGTTTGCATGGAGCGTGGAGGGCTAAACTTTAAATAAACAAAAATACAGTTTCGCCCGTTGTATTTTTTGCTGTAGTTCAAGAAAGCAATATCGTAGAATCAAAATTTTTTGGTTTATTTGTTGCGTTTCAAAGCCTTCATTCGCATGTATGAAAAAAGCCTTATGTTTACATTTGTAAGTATCGCCCTTTTCACAAAAAAGCGTTGAAATGAAATATCGCAGCTCCTGATATCACGCTATCTCTGAAGTGCATACGTGCATAGTTCCAAATTTTACTGCGACATCGACTTTTTCTAAAGGTGACTTCCCAGTAGTATCCTTGATTTGAATTATTATCGCTAATACTAATGTCAAAGAACAAAGAAAAACCTCTCGAAAACGAACCGTTTGGGAAAATCATCATCATTACTGGAATTTTCATTTTCATGAAACTTTTCGATAACCTTCCGTCACTTGCGTTAATGCACTGGGTGCACAGTGCTCTGAAAATCGGCTGCGCGGCGAGTTTAATCTGTAAAGAATACTAAAAATTAATTTCTTTTCCATAATTTGCAGTTCAGCAATTCGAGAGATCGTGCTCACCGCAAGCCATGAAAAATAGACTACGTTGTGAAGCGATGGTCACTATTTATTAAAAAATCACTGTTAAATAAAAAATTTAACTATTAAAAAATTTCAAATAGTTTATAATTTTCACAAACTTATTAGGAAAAATGTATTAATAAACTTTCGTAATATTGTGTAGGAAAAAAGCTGAAAATTTCAGTATTTTCTCTATCTGCAACATATAAACCCTCAAGTACACCCATTAATTAGTATACGAATTGGAATAGGTTCGCCAAATTTTGGAAGAAGTCTATAAAATAACCCCTTGAAAGCTACCTAAAAATTGTTGTAGTTCGATGCAATAAAAAAATCCCCAAAAATGAAATATATCTATTAATGTGAAACACGGTGAGTAATACATACAATAAAGACCCATTTTTATCAGTCTCATGGCGTATTTTAGGCTGACAAAATGGGGACATTGACTAAATCGGGCAATTTTTTTTTCTTTATAATAAACTGAAGCTGTTAAAATATTCGTCCCGTCCCTTGATGTAGTCTGATAACTATTTCTGATTAAGAAGAACTTTTTATTTTTGCATATTTCCATCTTCATGATACAGAAAACATGAAAGGATTTACTCGAATTCAGTCTTGTTCGTCTGCTAGAGCCCATCAAACATATGTTCATATTTGGCTGATAAAATCGGGGTTTCAATGTATTATAATAGATATTCAGCATTCGAAGAAGTTTCTTGTGAACGAGTGTAGAACGACTTTGTTTCTACTTACTTGAAGTCAGCGGCGTAGCCAGAAAATCGGTTTGGTGGGGGTTTGGTGAAAATTGATCATACTGTACAAACGGCATAATTCCGAAACCGTAATTTTTGAAGTTTTAAAATTATGCAGAATTAATTTCTCAGAAAATAGTAAAAGAGTTCGCAAATTTGTTGAGAATTTATTGTAGTCATGAATGATGCTATCTTGACCTTAAATTGCTGTTTTTAAACATTTGTCCTATACATATAATTGGTCATATAACAAAAATTAAATGCTCATCAAAATCGATCAGGAACTGCTAGAGTCGAATAGAAATCGTCATTGTTCATAAATTTCTCTACATTCGGAAAGTGTTATCCTCGTTATTAATCATATTACGTTTTCGTCTCAACTCGACGCATTCCCAAAATAAAAACCTGTTTTAATCCACCTAGTGGTGCAATTGTGCTTGTCTCATTTGTCCAGACTACGATTCCATGGCTGGTTATGTTCAATACAATGGTGGAAATGAATATTACATGTTCAGTACGATTTACACATACATTCAACGGATCGACAGCCACGATCTTGAGATACTATGTGATACTGAAACATCGCTTGAAACCAGCGGCGGATCATGGAGAAAGATCCGGGAGGTCCAAGTCCTGCCGAAATTTTTCAACTTGTTAAGAAGTATTAAACTAGTTTTAATATTTTAATACTTTTAATACTAGTTAACCCCTCACTGCATACCTCCCTCGGGCCGGTATGATTGACGATTTTTAGAGTGATTGCTTAACCTTTCTATATGAGAAAGGCAAAAATGTACCAAAGTCTAAAAAAGTCAATTTTTGTCAATCATCTCAATGTTTCATGCATTTTAAAGTCATTTGGCATCAAAAATACAAATTTGATTTTGAAAATTTTTCATTTCAGTTTATATGGGAATTTTCTGCGTGATTGCACTCTTCAACTCGTCACCTCGGAACCGGAAGTCCAATCAATAAAAAATTCACTAGCAGGCGAAGGGAAGGTTGTACCTTTCATTTGAGACTAACTTTGTGCAAATCGGTCCAGCCATCTCTGAGAAACAGAGGTCACATTTTTTTCCACATACACACATACACACACAGATATTTTCCGATCTCGACGAACTCAGTCGATTGGCATATGACACGGCCCTCCGGGTCGGGATTAGATTTACGAATTTTAGAGTGAATGAGAAAGACAAAAACATTTTTAGCAAATGTTGAAAGTTATGCATTTTTTGGTGAGCAGTTCTATGTTTCATAGACATTAAATCAATTTTAACTTCGCTTCCTATTAAATAAAGACCCTTATTACAGTACATCTCTACAAAAACGAGCTCAATTTGAAAAGAAATCTGAGGATTATGATTGATTACAGAACTCTGGAATTTTCTATTGGAATGTTTTCAGGCAGGAATTTGATATTGATGCTATTAGACAACTGTGAAATCAAGACCAATAGATCAGTTACATATCAGGAGGACCCCATTCCGAAAATTTATCAAAAGTCCTCATGATGTTTACAACAACAGGTTATCAAACTACGGATCAGATAATTGTTATTGTAATATTGAATTAAATCAGTCTGCATCAATAAATTTTCAACTTCAATTCAATATTTTTTTTGGGTGTGGTGGGGGGTTCGGGGGTTGTATGGTGTTAAACCGCAAAACCTTCTCTTGGCTACGCCGTTGCTTGGAGTTATTTATTTCGCTTCTCATTTTCCGATATGTTTCAGATCGATCCGATGGTTATAAATTAGAAAAATTGCAGTCAGAAGGTTCGCACAAATGAACATTTTTGCACTGATAAGTTATCAAGTTCCTTCCAGACAACTTGGAAGTGTTCGGTGATTATTTCTAGCGGTTGTAGATAGAAAAATGAAATACAAAATTCGTTTTATTGAAATAATGTTTGGCTTATTTCAATGGATTATTACTATATTGAACAATAAATAGGCGACAAAGAGTAATCCACAAACAACAAGCCATAACTTTTAAAGTATTCAAATTAGATATTTGAAATCTTCAGCAAAGTTATTCGCAAAAGTAAGAGCTACAAATTTGCTGAAGACATCATTTCGATATAATCACTTCCAAGAAAATTTGTGAAAATATCTCACTCATAGGGGGATTAATCAGCAAAAGCACAATACCAAAAGAAAGGGAATATTGCCTTCATTAAATTCTCCGAAGATACTATTGACCTAAAATAAGCCGTTTTGGCGTTAATAATAGATTACATGTTTTTGGTCATATTTCTGGCAATGGGAAATGATAAAAATCTTTCGTCCGCATTTAATGTTAAATATCTCTTTTGATAATAGTCCGATTTCAACAATCTATAGCTTGTTCGAAAGGTATTCGTTAAAGCTGTCTAAAAACATATAAATTGTTAATCTATATTGTCAATTTCGGCAGATAATTTAAAAAAACTGCAAAAAACGCCATTTTCACGCATTCAAACATTGATATCTTGGAAACTAAACATCAGAATCAAAAACAAATTAATAGCGTTCATACTGTTTTTTAGTTCTTGCATTTAAAATTGGTTTGGATAAGATCGGTTCGGCCATTGCTGAGAAACACGAATGAGAATTTGTCCGTTACATACACACACACACACAGACACACACACACACACACACAGACATTGTCCCAAATCGTCGAGCTGAGTCGATTGGTATATAAGACTCGGCCCTCCGGGCCTCGGAAAAAATCTTGAAAGTTTGAGCGAATTCTATACATTTCTTTTATAAGAAATGTAAAAAGTACGATTCGCGAAGATAAACAGCCATCCTTTCCACCGCCAGTTTACTAGCTGCTGAATATAAATACCCTCAGAGGTATAGATTACCACCATTGTCTGCTTCGCCAAACACATCAAATAGACAACGTCCGCTGCTTTACTGCAAATACCGAAGTAGATTGATTGTTTACGCTGAAGAATAACAACACTTGAACCGAACGTGCGCGGGTGCGGCATGCGGATTTAATTAGCACTTGTTGGATTTACAATCCCAACGGGGCAGAGCAAATTGACTCGCCGCCGTTGGATTATATTTCATTGATATGTTGGATGTTATAACGTGCGTTTTACTTCGATTTACACACGCGTTACCTCAAAAGGCCAACGACATCACGTCTAATTCAGTCAACAGGGTAACGATTAGCTTTATCGTCACATGTGATTTTGAGGTGGAAGTTGTTTCTGTAGCAGCTTTGCTTTGAGTAAATTTATACTTTCTTTATGTACTTTAAATTCTGGCACTAGTTTTGTGATACGTTTTTTGATGAAAGTTGGATAATTAGAATAAGTATCTTAATCCCATTTTTGTTTCTGAACCAAAATGTTATTTGGTTTCAATAATACATTGAAGTGGAATAAACACAAGTGTCACTGTTATATTTTGCGGAATATTGACTTATCTGCTTGAGAGAATATTCAGTACAAACGTTATGATCCTGTACTTGTGTACTGGTAATAAAGTACTATGCTCGTTCTCACCTCACAAGCTTCATATGTTCGAAACCCATCATTGTCAATTGGGAAGAATACATTGTACAGTTTATTATGATCATTGCAGTAGTCCATTAATTGGCTTTGCGCTAATAGAAACAAAAGATAGAAACTACACAACAGGATTGTAATATGTACCCTTGCTTTGTATATATGTTTTGCTCATATCTATTTTGCATCCGTCGCATCTGACACCATAGAGCACAAAACATCAACTCAAAGTACTGGTATTTTACACTCCATTTCGATGCAGCCCTACCATATGTTACTGTTACTGCACAGGTCTATGAAGTTTGCAAATCAAATATAATGCTTTCAAATCACGCTCCGCAAAGGGATAATAAATTACATGTGCAATGAATAGTTCAACCGACATTAGGCCAGCAGGAGGTGGGGAAGGATGATTAAATAGATGAACGTTAGATATTCTATTGTCGGTGTACATCGGCCGGTACAATGTGATTACTCACGTTGGTGATTATTAAAATGAATAACACCTGATGGGCGGTTCCGAACATGTCATTACATTGCAAACCTACCTACTGAGAACAATCAAGTGCCAAACAGGATAAGTCGTCCATATGCACCTCATATATACATTGAAAACTAACAATACAAGCCTGACATGCACAATCTGAGATTGTCTATTCTGATGGTTGAGGGTGCCTGATAAAAGTAGAGCTGATCTCTGGGGATCCAACTCCTTAATTGTATTTTTTCCGTACCGTTTGAGCTGAACTGGAGCATATTTATCATAAAAAATACAAACTTGGAATTCCACACTTCCTCAGTGATTAAGAAGCCGACAGCGAATATCAATATTGCGGCCATGAACACTTTGAATCATCTCAAACAATGTGGAAATTTAATTTAATTTAATTCCAGTAATTTTCAAATACCTTACATTGATTAGGTAGGGTTCGTCACGGTGCGGATGCGGGCGGTAAATGAATTGTCCGCACCGCAACACAGTGGCACCTCCCCATATAAAGTTGTGACAGAAAATATTAAAATTTTGTTTACGTGGCTAAAAATTGGGTTTTTAACTAATTTTGAGTCGCTGAATTCATTTCTACTATCAGCTTTGAAATTCCATTATTCTTTTTTTTTGACTACTTTTATGTAAACCCATTTGAAGGCGTTGGTCGTTAAAGGGTTAATATACACGTTAATAATAATAGTCAATAACATCGAATAGCAAAAATGGTTGTCAAAACTAGTAAAAATTGCTAATTTTTCAGTAATATGATGTCGAGTAGGCAACCAATTTGTAAGAAGATTTATGAGCTACAGGGCGTCTCCATATGGGTATTTTCAAAAACATAGATATAACAACTTCGGCGCAAAAATGCGCAAGATAAGGCCTATATATCTTGAAACTACGCTAAATTTGGAGTCAGATTCATGATAACTGACTCATGGGAGACCATCTCAAAAATTGAAAGAGGTATGAAGATAAATTACTGAAACGACATTAAATTTTTCAATTGGTTTTTCTTAATACAAAACAGAGGTAAATCATTTCTGTACAAAAAGCTCATATCTACAGTATAGTATATTCATTCTTCTTTCCAAAAAACTTAAAACTACTACAATCGGCAATGTAACTCTTGAAATATCGCCATTTTAAGTTTGAAGGTTCGAACAATTCTATGGAAACGTATTGAATAGAAATCATCGACATCACTTGCTTCAACGACATGTGAAAAATTCATTTTTCATCCGATTATCGTAAAATTTTGAAATATTTTTGTTCGAACCAAGAGAAAAATAAAATAAATATTTCCGAAAGAATCACAAAACACAAAACAATCACAAAACAAACTGTGCGCAACCGAAAAAAAGCAACGAATCCACACCGCTTACCGCAACCGCGCTGTATTGGTAATCACCGCGCGGTAAGACCGTAAAATTGATGTATTTTTACATTTCTTACAAAAGAAATGTATAGGATTCGCTCAAACTTTGAAAACTCATATACCATTCGACTCAGCTCGACAAATCGGGACAATGTCTGTATGTCTGTGTACTAATGTCATGTAATTATCTTAGCAACGGCTGAACCGATCTCAACGAAACTTGTTTCAAATGAAAGGCCTAACGTGACAATTTGACTCTATTATTTTTGTTTTTCGATATGTTGTTTACTTTTGGAGATATGGGTGATTTTGTCAAAACACAACATGTTTTAAGCAAATAACTTTCGAACAAAGCAATTAGCCCACGCCAAGTCAGTTCATATAAATAGAAACAATGGCGTAGCCAGAAATTTGGTTATGATGAAAATCGTTGATTTTTCTAAAATGCTTTCAAGTTCGATAAATTAGTAAAAGTTCAGAAACAAAATTAGTGTAACAGATGCCTTTTATAATTTCTTTTTATAATATGTCAATGAAGTCAAAGAATGCAAATATAAAGTACACTTTTAAAGTGCCATAAATGTTCAAAAACTTTTCTAACGGCCAAGATCATATAATTTCGAAACCATCAGATTTGAAAGTTTAACAAGCTCGAAGAAGCTTTTCAACACGAAAAGCACTCCTTTTGATACAATAATAGTGGCGATTAAATCTGATAGTTAAGTCATATTTTGATTGGGGTAGCACAGTGGTCGAAAACGCCAAAAACGTGAACTTAATTCACTAGAGACCAAACCATCGAATATATTCACAGAGTGTCTTTGGAGGAATTGTTCGTATGAATAATCTCCATAATCTGATAAAAATTGAAATTAGGCATGGATTACTATTATCGAACTAAAATAAATAACTTTTAATACTACCGAGATAGAAAGTTGGTGTCTTCGACAAAGTTTTTGAAATGCTCCTAGTGAAGAATTTTGTTGGAGATATTGAGCTTGTAGGACTAAAGGTTATCGATTTATAAGGCGTTTTCTATGGCAACCCCCTTAAATCTAGTTTTTAATATAACTTTTTTCAGTGTGACTTTTCGTGCAAACTATGTTCAAGACAAATATTTTGATACCAACAAACTACATCATATTGTCGAAGACTGTATGTAAATATACCTATTCGTTTCAAAGTTATTGAAGATTTTTACATTTTTTACACCAACTTCAACTACGTATAAGAAAAAAAAGTGCAAACCAAAATGCACGAACAGGCACTTTTTTCACTGCCTATACTATGCACAATAAAGGTAAGAAGGTTTGGTGCGTGGTACTCTAGAACCCTATGAATAGGATAAGCTTACTTTATCATGTTTTTTACTTTTTCCACACAAAAATCAGCGAAATTTTTTTTTTCGATTTTTTCCGTAAAATTCAATAATTAATGGTATAACATCATTTTGAAAGCATTAAATTCATTATTGCATGTCTATTTGGGTATATATCAGTTTGGGATCTTCAATGATATTAAAAACTTCATATTTTTGCTCCCACGTTTATAAAATCTGAAATATTCAGATATAGATGAAAATAATACTTGTAATTGAATACCAAACCAACAATTTCAAAAATTGAGGCAAAAAAAACCTAAAAAAAAATTATTTGCTGATTTTTGTATGGAAAATGTAAAAAAACATAATAAAGTAAGCTTACCCTATTCATAGGGTTCTGGAGTGCCACGCACTAAACCTTCTTACCCTTATTGGCGGAGAAAAAAGTGCCTGCTCGTGCATTTTGGTTTGCACCTTTCTTTCTTATACGTAGTTGAAGTTGGTGTAAAAATCTTCAATAACTTTGAAACGAATGAGTATTTTTAGATACGGTCTTCGACAATATTATGCACTTTTGATATCTACACATTTGTCTTGAACGTAGTTTACATGAAAAGTCACACTGAAAAAAGTTATATTTAAAAAACTATATTTAAGGGGGTTTCCATAGAAAACGCCTTATAAATCGATAACCTTTAGTCCTATAAGTTCAAATTCTTCAACAAAATTTTTCATTATGAGCATTTCTAAAACTTTGTCGGAGACACCAACCTTCTACCTCGTCAGTATAAAAAGTTATTTTTTTAGTTTGATCATAGTAAGCCATGCCTAATTTCAATTGTTATCAGATTGTGGGGAATACTCATACGAACAATTCCTTCAAAGACACCCTGTGAATAAATGAATTAAGTTCACGTTTTTGGCGTTTCCATCCACTGCACAGTGGAAGAAATCCGACCAAAAAGTAACCAAAAAGTAACAAGTGAACAAGTATGACAACATATACACCAAAAGTTGCGGATTTTTTTAGAAAATAAAATGCAACTAAATTTGTTCACCGCACGTAACTGTGGCCGGAGGTATGGGGCTTCAAATATCCGGAACATTACCGGTTTTCATCAAATCAGAGGCCCAATCCAGAATCTGCTGAAAGAGTACAAAAAATTATACCCTTAAAATTGTGAAAAACTCCAGCGATCAAGATGCTATCAATTTTGTTGACCGCACGCGCTTGTGACCGGAGATATGTAGCTTTTTCTTTCCACATTTATTTGCTAATAACTTTTTCCCTGATTTTTTTTCATGAATGAAAAAAATACATATGTGCTCAAGGGTTGTATCTTCATGACAGCGCAAACCGGTTTTCAAAAAGTGTAACCAGAATGAGTACAGAAATTCCGAAAGCAAAACTCGGCCAACCAGCCCCGGTCTCCCCTACATCTTCGCGCCCGCCGCTCAGCACTTCTGTATGAACGTTATTGCTGCGAACGAAAGTGTGAGAAGAACCAAGCTATTGCAAAAGTTAGACGGACGAAACCACTGAAAAGAGCGTCTACACGGAGAGCTTTATTTGGCCATCGATGGCATGTGTTTCTGCCTGTCTCTCGTTCTTTCTGCTGTGGAATTTGTGCGTTATTCTCTCATATATAGTCTAATATATTTCGATATTCTGAATACACGGAGTATTCATGTATTCAATAAAATTAGTTATGGGATGTCTTCAACAAAGTTTTTTGTTCATGTGGATTATAGAGGCTTTAGCCTTAGGGTATTTCGGTTCTTTTTTTTCAGGTTAGAAAAAATTAGAACTCTATGTGCGGAGGTTGGGAATCGAACCCAGGTGAGCTGTGTACACCTTGTCGACTTACCACTACGCTTTTCCCGCCCCATTCAACAAAATTTGTTCAAATTGTATTTTCAAAAACATTGCTGAATCCATTAAATGTCGAACTGTTTGAAGAATGAATATTTTATATAGCACTTCTAGGAGGATTAACCATCAAAATTATTTTATTAGAAGAGGTGCTGCTTTACGTCGTAATATTCTTCAAAGACACTAAACATCCAACGTTAACTGTTTCGAAAAAATGTGACCGTGACCAATGTTTTCGCGCAATTTTTTTTTCTTCACTATGAAAGCTTACAACTCCAGAACGAATCCTCTTGTATAAAATGATACACCATTACACCATTAAATTCATAACTCAAATATACATCATTAATAGCCACTAACTTGAAATATTTTAAAATCTTGATTATTTTCAATCCTGCCTAGAGGCTATGTATATAATTGATAATACATCAAAAATCAACTGCTCATAAAAACTGATCCTGACCTGCTAGGGACAAACGGAAGATGTCATTTTTCATCATTTTTGGCTTTCCAAAATATTATTGTCGTTGTGGTTAACATTGAGTTTTTGTCTCAACTCTACGCATTCTAAAAAAAAACATTTTAACAAATATTGAAATGTATGCAAATTTTCAAAGAGCAAGGTTTTGTTAATAGGCAATCAACTTAATCAAACATCGCTTCACATTCGAAGCATTGTCCCTAATCAATATTTCAGAATATCTCTATTAAAAAGAGCTCAGAAAAATTCAAAAACTATGGTACGCTGGCTAAAGATCAGTTTAAAGATCCAATTTCCACAACAGTACTCATGTTGCCTAAAACTATAGGTTCTCAATAAAGTTATCAGACGATATACCTCCAAAATTATTATTATTGAATATTTAATTAAATTAGTCAGCATTAAGTTTTTTCAATTCGATTAATATTGGTTTTGACGGGGGAGGTTAACCATCAACCACCCCCCCCCCTGGCTACGCCACTTAATAAAGCTTGTAAAAATACCTTTCTAACAAGCCACAGATCGTCTAAATCCGTTTACGAACGGCGAAGATATTTAACATTTTATGCTTTTATTCCCTACTAGCTAATACCCACCGCGCGTTGCTGCAACTTTCAACGAAATAGGTGTAAAACACAATTTGTTCCGAAACGTCATCTGGCGGGCATAGCAAATGTTTACTACGTATACATTTTTACGGCAATCGGTTAAGCCATTTGGGAGTCCATAAATCACATACACACGGAAAAAAAAATCCGTTCATAAATTCATGAACAAAAGGTGACGATTTCGTGAACTGTACGATTTATTATGAATAATAATCCTCGTATTCATGAAACTATTTTTGTTTTCCAAAAACCAGTTCGCCCCGAATATACACATGGCGTTACATTAGAATGTTTGGTTGGGTTTAGTTTTTGTTGTGATTCTTGTTCATGATTTGGGAATACACAGTCCACAGTCAAACGTTGTTCTTGATTTCAAGAGCTTATTCGCGATTCTTGTGAATTCTCATGACGTAAGCGGGATTAAAGTTCATGATTTCAAGATCTTAGTCGTGATGTTCGATATTTATATTTACGTTATCGTTCACGATTTCAGGATCTTTCTCACGATTTTAAATTTTTTTGTTATGAGTTGTGTGATTTGTTTTCATGCTTTCAGGATCTTAGTCGCGATTTTTGTAACTTATGTTCATGTTATCGTGATATTTTAGTCATGAATAGAGCAATTCATGTTCATGATTTCAGGATCTTAGTCACGATTTTAGATATTTTTTCACGAGTTGTGTGATTTGTGTTCATGATTTCAGGATTTTATTCACAATTTTCGTAATTTCTGCTCATGTTATGATATTTATTTTAGAGTTTACTTTTAAAGAGTAATGTACAGGTCGGACTCGATTATCCGGGGATTCGATTATCCGTGATTCGATTATCCGGGGAAAATGATTCGATTATCCGGGTGTTTTGAAAAAAAAAATCAAATTTCAACTATAATGTCTAATTATAGTGCTAATTCCATCATTGCCGTCAACAGAACGTATTTTTCGGGCAATTGGGGGTCTAGGGTTAACCTCCTCTCAAATTTTAACCTACCTCAAAAATAGCTTATATATGGGTTATTCCGCGCAAAGTGACCTAAAGAAACAAAACTTGGAATCGACCATCATGGATTGGAACCAGTTTTGAAGAAATTTTTCATTTAGAGATAATATATAATAACCTAAATTGTTGTGTCGTTTAAACAGCCCCTCAGTCCATGGGAACACTCTTAACTGTTATTTTTAGGTTACAAATAATGAAATTCCGATGTTTTATCCTTAGCTGGAAATTGAAACTTTGTGACATCTTAGAACTTCACTAAGTCAAGCTTTTGGGATAATAATGTTTTTGATATAGTAAGAAGGGAGCGAGGAGGGTCTCCTGAATGTTTTACTATGTCACAGGCCGACGTGGATACCCGGGTACCCCCAAAACTGAAATGCCAATAACTAAGGTAATTTCCAACCGATTTTGATGCTTTTGGGTGTTTTGGCTTCAAGAACTCATCCACTTTTAAACTTGGTAAAAATAAATCGGGTTATTCCAACCGGTTCCCGGGAATCCGGATTTCCGGAAGCATGTTCCAGTGCTTGGATACTATTTGTGAATTTCAATGGAATACTAGCAATATGGGTATCAAAATTCTTGGCATAGCATCAATAGGCTGTACCTCGTGGTATTGGAACCATTTGGTGATTCCACCCCGAAACAGACATTCCGGAGCAGGCTCCCGTAGGGCCGTGAATGGCCATTCCATTCCAATTCCATTTTTCAAACTACCATAGGATCCCGCAACAATAAATAACAGGCTTCCGAGACAATTTGAAGAGTTTTGATACTCATTTTGCTAGGGCATTATTTAAATTTACAAATCATACCCTAGTACTGGAACATTACTCCGGAAAATCCGGATCCATTCATTGGGTTCAATGTTACAGAATCCAAAAGTGGACGAGTTCCTGAATCTAAAACATCAAGTGTCAAAATCGGTTAAAGGAAGCCATAGTTATGAGCATTTTAATTTTTGGGTACCCTGGTACCCTCGTTGGCCTGTTATAGGTGTTTTTTTTGTTGGACACATAACAGTTAATTTCAACAAATTGTTTAAAAAATGTTTTTCTTCGGATTATATCTCTGGTACTGTTTGCACTAGAATCAATCAGCGAGATATTTTTTTAAAGATTTGTTTAGGGATTTCAAAAAAATGAAAAGTTTTTAATGCCAATATTGCCAAATATGCAACTTTTTAATTTTACACTAAAAGTACATTTTTCTCGTAATACATCGGTTACTGTAGGCCACATAAAACGTCATTATACCCACATTGCTCGGTCGGTTTCTAGCTATCTCTTGGGATTATGATGACATGCTTCTCAGGATTCTGTTTGGGATACTTTTCAAGATTCTGATCGAAGTTTTCTTAGCATCCCAATGGAATCTATTTCAGAACTTCGATTCAATATTTATCCGTATTTCTACGGTTTTTTTCTCTAAATTTTGATGCAGGGTTCTAGAGAAAAACTTCTTAAATGTCTAGTGGAATCTTTCTCAAGATAGAATTCCGCTGAAGATTATGCTTTATTCCAGATACTGACAGAATCATGGTCCTATTATCATTGGAATCCGGTGTAATGTCCTGATGAATATCCTGCTTTGAGTTCCAGTCGACTTTGACACAAACAATATTGCTCTTCTCCCATTATCCCCTTCAATAAGTGATTTCTGCTCAGAATTCCAATAGAATCTTTAACCCGTTCGTGCCCTTCTGGTTGATGAACAACCATGTTTCTATATGACTATAACTTTTGGTTTACACAACGTCAAGTAAGGCTAATAACTGCGACTAAGATCTTTCATTTGAGCACTAAAAGTTATAAATATTAGCATTAGAACAGAAGTTATTAAATTAATCTGATTGGGTTCCGCTGAAGCAGTGCTGCCAGGGATAGTTTCTGTTAATGGCGAAATCAAATTTTGGAATATTTTCTTAGCCTGGGAATATTATTGAAAACTGCTGAAACTTTCTAATTTAGATTGCCCTCAATTACCTTTTCTATGCAATTAAAGGTAGGTAAATATTGAGCAGCTGCAAAAGAAGCACCTATCTTTCTTAAACCAGGTTTTTCGTGTTTCTTGACGCCAACAGTTTTAATGAAAAATAGTATTGGGACCCTATTGGCGGTAGAAAAAAGTTGGTCAAGAAACGGTTAACGAGATTCTGAAAAGAGACCCGGCCGTCACTGGAGGTGATTTCAATTCTAGGGTAGCTCAAGCAAAGACAAGGATCTCTTTGTGGGTGCGCAACACGCACTCTTCTAATTAGAATTACTAGACATGTTAGCTGTGCTATGTGACACTCCACGTAAATTAAACTGGAGCCGAGAAACAGACGACTCCCAGTTTACTTACTAACTTTATTTTTTTCTGGTATTCGAGTAATCGAATCAGTTACCACGGAAAATCTAAGCCCTGGGTAATCGAGTTTGACTTGTATTGCAAAAGACACACCTTATTAAAAAGTTTATCTTAGAATTCTTGTACAAATAGCTATAAACAACTGATACATATCGTTAACTCGTTACCAATATGAATAATAAATGAAAACCAACTGAAAATGCAGATCACACCCCAAAAGTCTGAAAAATCGACTAGGGCCAAAATAGGTACATTTACCACAATAGGAAAATTTGCCCTGGTCATTTTATTTTCAATTTCTCCACGAATGAAGCTTAAATTCATGAAATAACGCAAAAAAAAAGTTTGATTCGATTATCCGGGTGATTCGATTATCCGGGGTGAGATTTTTTTCAAATCCCCGGATAATCGAGTCCGACCTGTAATTAATGTTCATGATATCAGCATTTTTATCATGGTATTCCTAAATTCTTTTCGGCTTATCGTGATCTTTTATTTTTTGGTTACTAACGGATTTTTTACTCGGAATAACGTGACAATATGAGCTGAATCATTAAAATTAGACTCATTCGCGATATCTGGTTCTGTGAACTACATCACGCACACTATTTGGGGTTCCCAGTGCAGTTTTCGTTATCTGTCCGGACATCACAATGAATTTTATCAAATGAATAACGATGTTCTAGGTTCTCATACCTATTACTGGTCGCTAACAGCTGGGTATTTAATGAAAAAAAGCATGAAACAAAAATGATTCCACGAATAATACTCCAAATTTTGTGAAAGAGTCCACGTAAAAATTTCATTAACATGTTGTATGAAATTGTAAATGATTACGGATCTTTTAAATATTATATGCACGCAAATAGATACTAGATAGATCGTAAACCGTGTATTAGTAATCATGAATCAGTTCACGAATACATGAATATTTCATGATTTCGTGAACTATTTCCTGAGCACGAATATTGGATCGTAACTAATATTTAAGGGATCATGAATTAGTTCACGAGGATTGAATGGATTCATAATAATCTTCCGAATTTCGTGAAATAGTTCACAAAAAAATATCCAGAATATTCTGATTTTGTGAACTAATGTTCCTATATCAATGAAAAAATCATAAGTCAACCGTTGGCTTCATGAATAATGTTCATAAAGTTGTGAACTAGTTCTTGGTGGAAACTATGACCGAAGCTCACAAAACAAAAACAAATATTTCTATTAATGAAAGCGTTATGCGGGCGTTACTCATGGGAATTTGAACATAATTATAAAAGCCATGATTTTTGTTCACGGTCCTGTTTTCGTTACATAAAATCGTGATTGTTCCAGAATTCATGGCACTTTATTCACGATTTTGGGAAAAAAAATTTCCGTGCATACAAATATTAACTTTTATATAGATACGGGTATTTCACCTTTTTCCGGCCTTTTTCCATACACAGGTTCTCAGGAATAAAGACGTAAAAGCATTCGCTCCAATCAACATTTGAAAAAAGCCTATTTTTCAGTAAAAATTAACGTAAGAAAACTTAATGTAAATGAATGTGTAAGACATAAATGATTCTTGAATATTTAAAAAAGCTTTGCATCACGATGTTAAGTACAAATAGTACAAATAGATCTTACTAATAACTACAACAAGTTGGACAAACTTCACCATTTGGAGGCACTGAAAGGACTTTCTTTCGCACTGCTGAAATAAATTCAAAATTCCGATACCGTGAAGTTCCCAGCACGCTGCGCGTTAAATCAACTACGGAAAGTCCGGTTACTCAATTTCCATTTCCTTTCTAGTATATTGTTTGGAATTATTTAGTTGGTTGATTGATTGTGTGTATAGCTGTGAACGACGTGCTACCAATTCTAATTTTCTGTTAATTCATCACTTGAGCAAAACACACCCCACCCAATTGCCATCCGAACGATCAAAATAAACATACACCAAAAATAGAACTAATTCTGGATCTGTTGGAAACCGATATGCCATGCTGAAAGCAAACGCCACACCAACAAACGCACAAAAAGTGTCAAAACATTCCAAAATATTTGCTTTCGTTTCATCTCCCCCTCCGTTCCGTAACCGCAGTGGAAGCACTCACAGAATGGGTACAGCAACAACACAAAACTGGGTCATTAAACAAATGATTTTATGAACAGTACACAATTTTCATCTCGACTCCATCGGCTAAAATAAACAAACCTTTATGCTATTGTACAGTCGGGGTATATGTATTGCCCCGCACATATTCGGTTGCTTTCGTTACTTTGTATGTAGACAACTAGACTGCGTTGTTAGCTGATCCCCACCTTTGATAAGAGTAGCTAACTTTTTGCACCCTCTAAACTTCGATAAAACATACGAAATACATTTTGTTCATGGCGAGAAACATGTCGTTTTAAACTTATAGGGGATTTCAACCAATATGCAATTAAACTAATGGTAAATTTATGAGTGCGAAAAATCTGCATACTGATTCAAGCGATAACAAATGGTTTCCATTGCCAATTAGTTTCATTATACATTAGATACCAATTTAGTTCGGTAGAACATCTAAATTTGCACTCGCGGAAACTTCGACGTCATAACTCATATTGTTCGCAGCTCCTCGGCAACATTGTGAACCAACGAGGGGATCCAATGCAATAAATTTACCCGAATTTTATGTAAATGAACCCTGCACCATAGCGACACCCGCTCTTTTTGATTGAGGAACCCATAAAGCCAATAATAATAGAGCGGGGCCATAAAAATCTCAATATTCAACACGCTTTTTCCAAGTAACGGAGGTGATGCTTTCTCGCGCTAGGAACATTCTGATAGTCCAATGGATAGAGAAAGAGAGATAGTTGCTAAAGTGAAAAAAAAATACAAACATAAAGGTAATTAAAATTACTCTTTCCAATCAACGAGGTCAAGTTGATGCCACACATTGGTCGTTACGCTTTTTCCCGTTCATGGAGTAAGAGAGCCATTTTCGGAGGTGATTTATGCTTCCTTTATGTTCTGTTATTATTGTTATTTGTTTTTAATTGATTTCAGTTCCAATTGGTGGCTAGTTTTTCGTCAAGCAAGAGCAACTGGTATGTGTGCAAGTAGAAACTGGCAAAGGATAATGTTGATGCACAAATCGCTGCGGGTTTGGTGGAATGTTTTGGTCGAAAGTGTTTGTCGTGGGATCGACTGGAAACATTGAAATATTCACTAAGTATATCGCACCTTTTCTTAACTTCTGCCGTAGATACTGTCTTAATTAAACAATATAAAGACTGCTTCACTAAGCATCCGGGCACTTTATTTATTTTGTAACAGCGCCCCTGAGGAATTCCACGAAGATCCGTCCGAAAATCTTTGAAATCATGACCGACCATCTTAGATTCCAATGAAACTTTACACGTTTCACCGTCATGCAAGACTAAATATTTTCCACAGGTAATAAGATTATTTTGACTCAAGAGCAACTTTTCAAAAGGGCGTAAACGTTTCTACGTATATGAATTTCAATTTTTTTTGTTCGATTACTGTATTTTATACAGCAAAACTATCTGAGAACAAGTTACAGGGAATGAATACTTCTGTCCAAAAAAAAATATACGCTGAAAAAAATGTTGTGTCATTTTTCAAAAAAAACAAAAATTTATGATAAAAATTTAAATTGCGAAAAAACCCATTTTTTTAAATTTTTTGTATTTTGTTACCAAAAACCTAAAGAGAAAAGAAACATTTTGATTGTGATTGCATGATGGAGAAAAAAATCGGTAAAAAAGTTTTTCTAACAATAACTTCGCACATGTTTTTAAATTTCATACTAATAGACATACAAAATTGTAATTCTATTACAGAATATAATTCTAAGCACCATTTAAAATCAAAATGCATTTAACAAAAATCTTCCAAAATGCGATAGTTTTCGAGATATTTGAAATTTTGCTCCTTCAAAAACAATTAATTCGTGTAATTATGCTCTTTTTAAAAGTTATTCGCATTACCCCATCAAAAAATGTCAAAAATTTAATGTTTATCGTTTTAAAGACGTAAAATCAACTTTTTTAGTGTATTTGGATCCTGGAGAAGCTTTCAATAAAAAAGTTTTCCTAACAACAACTATTGACATTTTTTTATAATTCTTACTTTTTGCAGTCAAAAATACAATTTTCTTTTTGAATATGATTCTAAACGCCATTTTAAATCGAAATGCTCTTAACCAAAATTTTCTAAAATGTAGTAGTTCTCGAGGTATTTTAACTTTTGTTTTAACAACACAATTATTTTGTTTTATTTCGACCTTTTCATAAGTTAGTCGTGTTTCTCCATCAACAATAATAGGTTTTTCAAAAGGCCCGTAAACTTTCCTGCAACTTTCTCTTTGACATCAAGGCGATATTGTGAAACATTTGAAAGTTACATGAAAACAACCAACATATGATTCAGCTATATAGTTTAATCAACAGACCCTATGGTTGAAATATATTTTGGTTGCTTTCATGTAACTTTCAAATGGTTTACAATATCGCCTTGATGTCAAAGAGAAAGTTGCACGAAAGTTTACGGGCCTTTTGAAAAACCTATTATTGTTGATGGAGAAACGCGACTAACAAAAGGTAAAATATCTCGAGAACTACTACATTTTAGAAATTTTTTGTTAAGAGCATTTCGATTTAAAATGGCGTTTAGAATCATATTCAAAAAGAGAATTGTATTTTTGACTGCAAATAGTAAGAATTATAAAAAAATGTCAAAAGTTGTTGTTAGGACAACTTTTTTATTGAAAGCTTCTTCATGATCCAAATACACTAAAAAGGTTGCTTTTACGTCTTTAAAACGATAAACATTAAATTTTTGACATTTTTTGATGGGGTAACGCGAATAACTTTTAAAAAGAGCATAATTACACGAATTGATTGTTTTTGAAGGAGCAAAATTTCAAATATCTCGAAAACTATCGCATTTTGGAAGATTTTTGTTAAATGCATTTTGATTTTAAATGGTGCTTAGAATTATATTCTGTAATAGAATTACAATTTTGTATGTCTATTAGTATGAAATTTAAAAACGTGCGAAGTTATTGTTAGAAAAACTTTTTTACCGATTTTTTTCTCCATCATGCAATCACAATCAAAATGTTTCTTTTCTCTTTAGGTTTTTGGTAACAAAATACAAAAAATTTTAAAAAATGGGTTTTTCGCAATTTAAATTTTTATCATAAATTTTTGTTTTTTTGAAAAATGACACAACATTTTTTTCAGTGTATATTTTTTTTTTGGACAGAAGTATTCATTCCCTGTAACTTGTTCTCAGATAGTTTTGCTGTATAAAATACAGTAATCGAACAAAAAAAAAATGAAATTCATGCACGTAGAAACGTTTACGCCCTTTTGAAAAATTACTCTTGTATCAAAATATTTCAATTGCCAGAGAATATCATGGAGATTCAGACTGCGAACACACCTGCAAAGTTTCGTTCGAATCGACGATGGTCATATTTTGCGGTCGGCCGGTTTCTCATGGAATCCCTCCCCTAGCATTCGGTTTAGATAGTGATTTGTTTGTGAAATACACGTGTTTTGTTTAGATACCTTCAATATTAAAAAGTGATGCTAAATGAACAACGAGGAAAAAAATTGATCTCGCACATCCACTAGGACTAGGAAACCTATGCCAAGATGCATTTCAGGCGGTGCTAAATAATTATGATGACGTGACCTTGGACTTATTGTGCTAGATTCTAAGAGCTAAGAAATATACTTGAGCTATAACTGCACTGATTTAAATCTGGCTTAATGCTACATTGAACTTTTTTAGATTATACAGCTCTTAACCTTAGGTCCATTCGTTCCTTTTTTCAGGTTAGAAAAATCTCTTTGGAAAATCTCTATGTGGGTTGAAAATCAAACGCAGGTGAACTGCGTGCAAGGCAATCGATGTACCAACTACGCTATACTCGCCCCGTTGAAATACTCTTTATTGATTTAGTATCATTGGTCGTTGAACTTTAACTAAAAATGTCCTCCATAAAACCTTTACCGACAGTATATATTACAATGTTTCGTAATTATGCGATGTTTATTGTTTCTTTTTAATTAAATTTACACGATATGCAGCAAAGTTGATTAAAATAATATAATTCTCAAACTCAGATCACGGAGTTTGCCGGTATTATACCAGTGCGTTTATCAAATAGTAAAATTCATCTGAAAACGATCTTCCCCCTAATGTACTACTCGGCAAACATCAATTCCCAAAATATACACTCTCATCACAGCACTCCGGCTGAATTAGTTCCGATTAGCTACAGCTGCTCAAATATTGATTTCAAATGTCATCACTAATTGACCGCAACCAATTCGATCAATCACTCGGACCCGTCATGTAGTTTTGGGTCGTGAACGAATCTATGCGGAATCAACGGGGATGCTGGAATTGCTTGTGGAACGTGCCCTGGCCTGTCGGTCGGGCATGTACCACAGGCAATCTGGGCTGGGTTCATTCGTTGTTGGGACATTTGGCAAGATGGAATAGACAGAACAATCGTAACTAATTGCTTGAATTTTCTTTGTGCAGGTATCTCCGCTCAAAGGATGGTAAAAATACTTTTATTGTCATTGTGTCAATTTGGAAAATAATTGGCGGTGGTCAGCTATTTTCGTCCGCCTCCCTTATTACATATTTGATTCATCAACACTGCTATTTTTGAAAATGAACTATCTTGGTTAGGCAACTAATTTCCCTGATCTCATTTCATTGAAAATAATTAAGTAGGTTTTATTTTATTATATTCAGAATTGCACATATTTTGTCGTATGTAATTTTAAATGTTCTTTGATTTGATGGAATAGTAATGAAACACGTTTCCGCCGCTTGATGCTAATCGAGCTGACATTTCTTTGGACTGATCAAACTAATTTCTTTGTTTGTTTAGTGTTTATTTGACCAACCTGTAAACTAATTCACAGGGCATTTAATGTGCGTGGGGAATACGCATGGTCTTGTCTGAGTGAAATGATGACTGTTGATTCATATATTAGGAGTTAAGAATTGGCAGTTCGTGAGAAGAATCAGAAGCTATTTACCGATTTGCAGCAGTGATATCAGCACGAAAAATATATGGTCGGTGTTGGGTAGGACCGGACTAAGTCGCAAAACCTTAAAAATGAGATAATCATAGCACCGGATAAAGAATTTCTTCAGCTACATTCGACTTTTAGCTGATTTGAAATATGTTACAATAAGCAAGAATTATAGCAAAAATTTATTTCAAATTATAATGTTAAGGATGCTGCGATTCAAGCTTTAAACTCATTTCTCTCGAAATCACTTAGTCAGGTCTGACTTAACATGTTTTTTTGTCATATTCATTGACTTACTTTTAGTCTCATTAATTAATTTAAGGAAATCAAATTAATTAATTGCTCTCATTGTATCGAATGCTTTCAACTTGTCACGTTTCTTCATGAGTATAAAAATTTTCTAGCTTGATTATTCACGTAAAAGGTGACAAGTTACTTTTTTTTCGTTCTCATTGTCTCCAATCGTGTTCTAGTAATTAGTGTAAAAATTAGCGTCATCGGTTGCATATTCGATATACAAAGCTAGTCGTTTCAGCTATTTCGGTAGTGCTTATTTTATACCGTTTAAAATGCGCTTCAGATGGCATAATAACGCGCGCGAATAATGATAACATAAAAATCGGCACCTTATTCAATTGTTCGCGGAGATATAAACCAGTATATAATTGTCATTTTATATGTTATATAAATATCAAAGTTTATACACGATAAATCTAGAGAAAATTTTCAATAGTAACATTGAGAGCCTCTCTTTGTTTACTTTCTCTTTCGTTTATTACGACGTCATTACAACACTTTGCACTAATTTTCCAGTACATATCGAAAGGCGACGGTTTTTACTAGAATATTATGCAAAGAGTTTAGTAGTAAAGGTTGAAATGGCCGAGTAATGAACAGAAGAGAAAGACCCCAAAGAGAATCTCTCATTGTTACTTACGTCCTATTGAAAATTTTCTCTAGAAATATTACCTACGATAAATATTATTACGGCACCCGCTTTTGCCGTTTCGTCCGCCCATTCATTTCCAATAAGAGCGGAATAACCAGGTACCCATAGAAGACAGATAGCATTTGAAATGCTAAGTTCTTCGGTTTGAGTTCGACACGCGATTACTAATTTCGATCTCGTATCTGCCGAACTAAGTGCTTTCAGGGCAGCCTGACTGTCAAAGCAAAAATAGATTCTTTGACCGCAAATTCCTCGTTGACGTGCCGATTGTGCGCCAAACAGAATCGCGAAGATTTTTGCTTGGAATACGTTATAGTATCTACCAAGCGAAAAAGATTGGTTTAATCTAGTTTACTACAATAGACACGAGCACCGGCTCGGCCCTCCGACAAAGAACCGTCAGTCGAATTCGTTTTCGAGCTCTCCATCGAGACAGAGGTGGTTTTTTCTAGTCCGTAGTGCTATGTGTGGCGATAAAGAATAGTGTTAATCCGCATTCAAGGTTATTTTGCCAGTTCGGTTCGGTCCTCAGTCTTTTGTTCGCGTGTGAGGATTAAACAATAGCCAGTTGTATAAGCTGGATCGGTTCGTCGTTGGACACCAGTTTAAAGCTAAGTGGTTTTTGTCTTTTGTAACACATTTATTGCTTTCTTCGGTCTGCGCGGGCGCTGACCCCGTGCGTTGACGTATTCTATGGTTCCCTCTCCGGATGGTCAAATGGAAGTTGAATCGGGTTCAACTTCTAAGGCCCCCCCCGGCCCAAATGCTATAAAGAACTCTCAACTGGTCCATTTGTGGTCTTCTTTCGGCCCAAGACTAAATCACTGAATCTTCTTCAGATTTATAAAGACCTGACGGAACGGTTCTCGGCTGTAACCGAAATTTCAAAGGTCCGCTCGGACAAGATAAGGGTTTGCTAGCCAACTCAAAGCAGGCAAACGATATTGCTTGCTGTGAGCACTTTACGCGGGATTATAACGTGTATATTCTAGCTGTAAAAGTACAATCCGAAGGCGTCGTCACCGATGAGAGTTTGACGTGCGAGGATCTGCTGAAGTACGGGGTTGGCCGTTTTAGAGATCGCTTACTTCAGCCAGTGAAAATACTTGAATGCAAACGTTTGCACTCAGTAGTAGTTGCGGGGGATGGTTCAAAAACGTACCCCCAATCAAACTCTTATCGGGTGACCTTCGCTGGTACCGCTTTGCCAAATTTCGTCCTCTTGCACAAAGTTCCTCTGCCTGTGCGTCTGTTTGTACCGCGGGTCATGAATTGCACAAAGTGTAAACAATTGGGTCACACAGCCACCCATTGTAGCAATAAGGCCCGCTGTGGAAAATGCGGGAGAATCATCTAGATGATTCGTGCAGTAAGCAAGCCGAAAAGTGTCCTTACTGTGCGGAGAGTCTGCATGATATCTCGGCATGTCCCGCGTACAAACTACGCGGGGATAAACTGAAACGTTCCCTTGCGGGACGATCCAAACATTCTTTCGCAGAAATGTTAAAGAATGCTACGCCACCATCCTCAGCAAACATCTATACTTACTTGCCTCCTGACGAGGGCGAGGCTGGTAACCCACAAGAGGGAACATCTACTAGGGTGCCTAGAAGTTATAGGAAGAGGAGGAACATTTCCTCTCGTTTCGTTTCGTTTTTTTTTATTTACGTGACTTTAAAAATTTTCATTCGTCACGTACATTTCCTCTCGTAAAGTTCCCTGTAAAGGCCAGAAGGTGTCCCTTGACGGGGCTCCGAAAGTCACATCTATTGAAAGTGTTGCAACCAAATCGAAGCAAGTAGCTCCTGGTCTCGGAGGATTAAGCTCAGAGAAGGAGTTCCCAGCACTTCCAGGAACATCAAAAATCCCAATCCTTTGTTTCAGTTCGAGAATAATCACAGCACTGGAATTATCAAACTCTCAGACATAGTGGACTGGATAATAAAAACTTTCAGTATAACTGATCCTATTAAAAGTCTTATGTTAGCTTTTCTCCCTACAGTAAGAACATTTTTGAAGCAGTTGACTGTTAAATGGCCCCTCCTTTCAGCGATTGTATCCTTCGATGGCTGCACCGCGACTAGTTTTAGGAGACTTTAACTCTCACGGTACGGAATGGGGTTGCCTTTATGATGCTAATCGTTTCTCTTTAATTCACAATATTTGCGATATGACAATTCTAAACACGGGTAAAATGACACGGATTCCTCCCCCACCAGCGCGCCCAAGCGCATTAAATTTATCCCTTTGCTCGACCTCGCTACAGTCAGATTGCGCGTGGAAGGTAATCCCTGATCCCCACGGTAGCGACCATCTTCGGATCGCAATCTCCTCACATATATATATATATATATATATCATATCGATTGGAAGAGCTATACAGTGCGAATCAAGCTCAGATTAAGCCAGTACCCGGAGCGAACATACAAAAACATTCTCCCAATCCCTGGTGAGATAAAGAGTGCTCGGACGTGTACGCGGAGAAGGCCGCTGCGTATAAGACCTTCCGGAACGACGGGTTACCCGCTAGTTTTCGACAGTACGCGACGTTAGACAAACTAATGAAGAGTTTGATGGAAGCCAAGAAACGCGGTTATTGGCGCCAGTTCGTCGACGGATTAACGAGAGAAACATCGATGAGCACTCTTTGGGAAACAGCCCGAAGTATGCGAAACCGAAACAGTACTAATGAGAGCGTGGAATATTCAAACCGTTGGATATTCGATTTCGCCAAGAAGGTTTGTCCAGATTCCGCCCCGGCACAGAAGATCTACCCCGCCACGTCCCCTCACGATAACGCGAACGAAACACCTTTTTCGATGGTGGAGTTCTCACTTGCTCTCTTGTTGTGTAACAATAAAGCTCCAGGACAAGACAGAATCAAATTTAACTTGTTGAAGAATCTGCCAGACTCTGCCAAGAGAAGCTTGTTGAACTTATTTATTAAGTTTCTTGAGGCTAACATTGTACCACACTATTGGAGACAAGTGAAGGTCATCGCAATGCTGTCCTGTATCCGGAAGTTGTTCGAGAAAATGATTCTATTCCGCCTCGACAATTGGGTCGAAACAAATGGCTTACTGTCAGATACACAATTTGGCTTTCCCAAAGGCAAAGGCACGAACGATTGTCTTGCGTTGCTCTCAACCGAAATTGAAATGGCCTATGCTAGCAAAGAGCAGATGACATCAGTGTTCCTAGATATTAAGGGGGCTTTTGATTCAGTTTCGATCAACATTCTTTCAGAGAAGCTGCACCAGCATGGTCTTTCAGCGACTTTAAACAACTTTTTACTAAACTTGTTGTCGAAAAAGCACATGCATTTTTCGCATGGTGACTTATCGACATCACGATTTAGCTAAATGGGCCTTCCCCAGGGCTCATGTCTAAGTCCCCAGTTATACAATTTCTATGTCAACGACATTGATGAATATCTTGACAATTCCTGCACGTTAAGGCAACTTGCAGACGATGGCGTGGTTTCTGTAACGGGACCCAAAGCTGTCGATCTACAAGGACCGTTACAGAATACCTTGGACAACTTGTCTGCTTGGGCTATTAAGCTGGGTATCGAATTCTCCACGGAGAAAACTGAGCTAGTTTTTTTTTTTTTTTTTTCAATTCGTTTATTTGATAAGGCAGGTTTGCGTTAGCTTAAAGGTGCCAATTTTGTTTTGTTTTACATTTTAAATTACTTAAAACTAGGGGCTTACATATTGATTTTTGAAATTAAACTAAGGCTAATTTATAGCTATACATATACACAAGGGGGTAGTATAATTTTCGTAAGATTAGAGGGGTCATTTAGTTTTTATGGCAATATGGTTTGACATTTTTAGCAATGAGATTATTGGAGCAAATAATGTTTAACTAAGGGGGAAAATTTTTACGACTATCTTAAAAGTAGAAATAATTAGAGGGCGTGATTAAATTTTGTAAAGATTCGGAGACATTAATTAGAGTTATTTTATGTGGTAGTAGAGTTGGGCATTTTCAACGAGATCATATAATATAATAGTTAAAACTAGAAAAGGCAAGAAGAGCTAAATGCTTCATGAAGATATTTGGGGGGGGGGGGGGGAAGGGGTGTTACTTCTGTGTATAAGAGTCAGGGGAAGTAGGGTGGACAAACATGGCAGGGGGAGAACATTATTTCAGTTTCAGACTTCGGGAGATCAACAGATGGATTACAGAATCAGGGTGGTCTTCATCAGGAAGAATCATGTACTGGGACGCCGGGTGGTCGTTCTCGAGACGGCAGGGGTTTCTCCAGACGATTTCGTAGTGCGGCTCAGATGTTGATCGGCTACATTTCGAGTTGTGCGTGTGATGTTCGTGCTTTAGGTCCCGTGTTTGTTGGCTCATTCGACAGGGATGTTTTGTGTCGCCTTGGAGTCGCATCAAACCATCGTGGGTGTATGGTACAGGTGGAAGAGAGCGCTTCTGAGAATGATAAGGAAAAAGGGGCAGTTAAAGTTGGATATTGATGGTTTTTATGAAGGTGTATATAAGGGACATATAGAGGACATCGCGGCTTGCCAACACATCTCGAACCGGGACGTTGGGTGGTCTTCCTCGGGCCCGGAGGGTGTCCATAAGCCGAGACCTGGCGGAACTGTACTCGGTGCACGCCCAGACTATGTGCTCTATATCGTGATAACCGTCGCCACAAGCGCAGATACCACTCTCCACGAGCCCAATACGTCGGAGATGTGCATCCAGCGTGTAATGGTTCGCCATGAGTCGGGACATCACACGAATGAAGTCACGACCCACATCCATCCCCTTGAACCAAGGTTTCGTCGATACCTTAGGGACTATCGAATGTAGCCACCTTCCTAGCTCCCCATTGCTCCACGAGGTTTGCCAACTTTCGAGGGTTCTCTGATGAGTAATACTGAAAAATTCGTGGAAGCAAATTGGTCTTTCAAAAACGTCACCTTCAATGGCACCCACCTTAGCTAAGGAGTCCGCCTTCTCATTGCCCGGAATGGAGCAATGAGAAGGGACCCACACCAAGGTAATCTGGAAAGATTTGTCAGATAAAGCACTCAGTAGCTCCCGTATTTTCCCCAAAAAATACGAGGAATGCTTTCCATGTTTCATCGAGCGAATAGCGTCAATAGAACTCAGACTATCCGAGACGATGAAGTAATGGTCTGCGGGTAATGTGTCAATGACTCCAAGGGTATACTGAATAGCAGCTAGTTCTGCGGCGTAAACTGAAGCAGGGTCACTGAGTTTGTAGGAGGCGGTGAACTTTTGATTGAAAATACCGAAGCCAGTGGACCCTTCGAGGTTTGATCCGTCAGTATAAAACATCTTAGAACAGTCGACTTCTCGGAATTTATTATAAAAAATATTTGGTACCACTTGTGGGCGAATATGGTCCGGAATTCCAATAATCTCATCTTTCATGGATGTGTCGAAGAAAACAGTAGATTCAGAAGTATTTATGAAATGCACATGGTTGGGATTGTAAGAAGAAGGGTTAATATTTTGCGCCATGTAGTCAAAGTACAGGGACATAAAACGGGTCTGAGAACTGAGCTCAACAAGCCTTTCGAAATTTTCAATCACCAACGGGTTCAAGATATCGCATCGAATGAGCAATCGATATGAGAGTTCCCAAAATCGATTTTTCAGCGGGAGAACGCCCGACAGGACTTCGAGACTCATCGTATGGGTCGACTGCATGCACCCTAAGGCGATACGCAAACAACGATACTGAATTCTTTCGAGTTTGATGAAATGTATGTTCGCGGCGGATCGAAAGCAGAAGCATCCGTATTCCAGTACCGACAGTATCGTTGTTTGATACAACCTAATTAGGTCTCCTGGGTGGGCACCCCACCACGTTCCGGTTATTGTACGAAGAAAGTTGATCCTTTGCTGACATTTCTGTTTCAGATACCGAATATGGCATCCCCAAGTACCTTTCGAGTCGAACCAGGCCCCTAGATATTTTACTGTGAAGACCTGAGCTATAGTTTGACCCATTAATAGAAGCTGTAGTTGTTCTGGTTCACGCTTCCTAGAAAATACAACTAGCTCAGTTTTCTCCGTGGAGAATTCGATACCCAGCTTAATAGCCCATGCAGACAAATTGTCCAAGGTATTCTGTAATGGTCCTTGTAGATCGACAGCTTTGGGTCCCGTAACAGACACCACGCCATCGTCTGCAAGTTGTCTTAACGTGCAGGAATTGTCAAGACATTCATCAATGTCGTTGACGTAGAAATTGTATAACAGGGGGCTTAGACATGAGCCCTGGGGAAGGCCCATGTAGCTAAATCGTGATGTCGATAAGTCACCATGCGAAAAATGCATGTGCTTTTCCGACAACAAGTTTAGTAAAAAGTTGTTTAAAGTCGCTGAAAGACCATGCTGGTGCAGCTTCTCTGAAAGAATGTTGATAGAAACTGAATCAAAAGCCCCCTTTATATCTAGGAACACTGATGCCATCTGCTCTTTACTAGCATAGGCCATTTGAATTTCGGTTGAGAGCAACGCAAGACAATCATTCGTCCCTTTGCCTTTGCGAAAGCCAAATTGTGTATCTGACAGTAAGCCATTTGCTTCGACCCAATTGTCGAGGCGGGATAGGATCATTTTCTCGAACAACTTCCGGATACAAGATAGCATTGCGATCGGTCGATACGAATTGTGGTCGGAGGCTGGTTTTCCTGGTTTTTGGATGGCGATGACCTTCACTTGCCTCCAATCGTGTGGGACAATGTTAGCCTCAAGAAACTTATTAAATAAGTTCAACAAGCGTCTCTTGGCAGAGTCTGGCAGATTCTTCAACAAGTTGAATTTGATTCTGTCTGGCCCTGGAGCTTTATTGTTACACGACAAGAGAGCAAGTGAGAACTCCACCATCGAAAACGGTGTTTCGTTCGCGTTATCGTGACGGGACGCGGCGCGGTAGATCTTCTGTGCCGGGGCGGAATCCGGACAAACCTTCTTGGCGAAATCGAATATCCAACGGTTTGAATATTCCACGCTCTCATTAGTACTGTTTCGATTTCGCATACGTCGGGCTGTTCCCCAAAGAGTGCTCATCGATGTTTCTCTCGTTAATCCGTCGACGAACCGGCGCCAATAACCGCGTTTTTTGGCTTTCATCAAACTCTTCATTCGCTTGTCTAACGTCGCGTTCTGTCGAAAACTAGCGGGTAACCCGTCGTTCCGGAAGGTCTTAAACGCGGCGGCCTTCTCTGCGTACACGTCTGAGCACTCTTTATCCCACCAGGGATTGGGAGAACGTTTTTGTATGTTCGCGCCGGGTACTGGCTTAGTCTGAGCTTGATTCGCGCTGTCGAGAATCAAGCCAGCCAAAAAGCTGTACTCTTCCTCCGGAGGAAGTTCTTGAGTAGATTCGATGTTGTCGGATATCGCGGCAGCATAGCTCTTCCAATCGATATTTCGTGTGAGGTCATACGAAATATTGATTGTTTCCAATGGCCTTGAGCCGTTATTGATTGAGACTACGATCGGCAGATGGTCGCTACCGTGGGGATCAGGGATTACCTTCCACGCGCATTCTAACTTTAGCGAGGTCGAGCAAAGGGATAAATCTAATGCGCTTGGGCGCGCTGGTGGGGGAGGAATCCGTGTCATTTCACCCGTGTTTAGAATTGTCATGTTGAAGTTGTCGCAAATATTGTGAATTAAAGAGGAACGGTTATCATCATAAAGGCAACCCCATTCCGTACCGTGAGAGTTAAAGTCGCCTAAAACTAGTCGCGGTGCAGGCAGGGATTGTATGATGTCATGTAGCCGGCGATGCCCAATCGCGGTGTTGGGGGGAATATATATGGAAGCTATGCAAAGATCTTTGCCTTTGGTTGTTACTTGACAAGCGACAACTTCAATACCTGTTATCGAGGGAAGGTTAATTCTGTAGAAGGAATAGCGCTTTTTGATCCCCAAAAGCACTCCTCCATAGGGGGTGTCTCGATCCAGGCGAATAATATTAAAGTCGTGGAAGTTGAGATCTATGTCGGAAGTTAACCAAGTTTCACATAATGCAAATGCATCGCAACTCAAATTATTTATTAAAATTTTGAAGGAATCGATTTTCGGGATGATACTTCTGCAATTCCACTGTAGAACAGTGATCAAATCCGTGACCTCGTTCGATGAGTTAGCCATCGAAGGATACAATCGCTGAAAGGAGGGGCCATTTAGCAGTCAACTGCTTCAAAAATGTTCTTACTGTAGGGAGAAAAGCTGACATAAGACTTTTAATAGGATCAGTTATATTGAAAGTTTTTATTATCCAGTCCACAATGTCCGAGAGTTTGATAATTCCAGTGCCGCGATTATTCTCGAACTGAAACAGAGGAACACTTGGGATTTTTGATGTTCCGGGAAGTGCTGGGAACTCCTTCTCTGAGTTTAATCCTCCGAGACCAGGAGCTAATTGCTTCGGTTTGGTTGCAACACTTCCAATAGATGTGACTTTCTGAGTCCCGTCAAGGGATACCTTCTGGCCTTTACAACGAACTTTAGGAGAGGAAATGTTCCTCCTCTTCCTATAACTTCTAGGCGCCCTAGTAGATGTTCCCTCTTGTGGGTCATCAGCCTCGCCCTCGTTAGGAGGCAAGTGAGCATAGATGTTTGTTGAGGTTAGTGGTGTAGCTTTCTTTAGCATTTCTGCAAAAGAACGTTCGGATCGTCCAGCAAGGGAACGTTTTAGTTTATCCCCGCGTAGTTTGTACGCGGGACATGCCGAGATATCATGCAGATTTTCTGCACAGTAAGGGCACTTCTCAGCATTCTTACTGCACGAATCATCTAGATGATTCTCCCCGCATTTTCCACAGCGGGCCTTATTGCTACAATGGGTGGCTGTGTGACCCAATTGTTTACACTTTGTGCAATTCATGACCCGCGGCACAAACAGACGCACAGGCAGACGAACCTTGTGCAAGAGGACGTAATTTGGCAAAGCGGTACCAGCGAAGGTCAACCGATAAGAGTTTGATTGGGGGTACGTTTTTGAACCATCCCCCGCAACTACTACTGAGTGCAAACGCTTGCACTCGAGTATTTTCACTGGCTGAAGTAAGCGGTCTCTGAAACGGCCAACCCCGTACTGCAGCAGATCCTCGCATGTCAAACTGTCATCGGTGACAACGCCTTCAGACTGTACTTTCACAGCTGGAATATACACGTGATAGTCCTTCGTAAAGTGCTCGCAGCAAGCAATATCGTTTGCCTGCTTTGAGTTAGTCAGCACGACCCTCAGCCTGTCTGAGCGGACCTTTTTTATTTCGATCACAGCCGAGAACCGTTCCGTCAGGTCTTTTGAAATCTGTAATAGATTCAGCGATTTTGTTTTGGGCCGAAAGAAGACCACAAAGGGACCGGTCGAGAGCTCTGGATATTGTTTGGGTCGGGGGAGAGCCTTAGGAGTCGACTCGATCTCCATTTGGCCATCCGGGGAGGAAGCCATCGACACCGTCAATGCACGGGGTCAGCACCCGCGCAGACGGGAAAAAGCCGTAAATGTATCAAAAAGGTAGATTTCACTTATCTGTATACTCGTTTCCCACGACGCACCAGTCCAGCTTAAATAGCTGGTTATTGTTCAATCCTCGCTTTACGAACAAAAGGTTGAGGAATGTGGCCTAACGGTTAACACACGCACAAAAGAAAATAAAAGTCCAAACCTCGAAGAGGCAGAGAATGGCAAAATAACCTTGAACGCGGATTACTGCACTGTACTGTTCTTTTTCCAACAGACCGAAAACAAAACACTTCTATCTCGATCGAGCGATGCGTAGAGACTGAACTGAGCTAGTTGTATTTTCTAGAAAGCGTGAACCAGCACAACCACAGCTTCTATTAATGGGTTCAGGTCTTCACAGAACAATATCTAGGGGTCTGGTTCGACTCGAAAGGTACTTGGGGATGCCATATTCGGTATCTGAAACAGAAATGCCAACAAAGGATCAACTTTCTTCCTACAATAACCGGAACATGGTGGGGTGCTCACCCAGGAGACCTAATTAGGCTGTATCAAACAACGATACTGTCGGTAATGGAATACGGATGCTTCTGCTTTCGCTCCGCCGCGAACATACATTTCATCAAACTCGAAAGAATTCAGTATCGTTGTTTGCGTATCGCCTTAGGGTGCATGCCGTCGACCCATACGAGGAGTCTCGAAGTCCTGTCGGGCGTTCTCCCGCTAAAAAATCGATTTTGGGAACTCTCATATCGATTGCTCATTCGATGCGATATCTTGAACCCGGTGGTGATTGAAAATTTCGAAAGGCTTGTTGAGCTCAATTCTCAGACCCGTTTTATGTCCCTATACTTTGACTACATGGCACAAAATATTAATCCTTCTTCTTACAATCCCAACCGTGTGCATTTCATAAATACTTCTGAATCTACTGTTTCCTTCGACACATCCATGAAAGACGAGATTAGTGGAATTCCGGACCACATACGCCCACTGGTGGTTCCAAACATTTTTTATAATAAATTTCGAGAAGTCCACTGTTCTAAGATGTTTTATACTGACGGATCAAACCTCGAAGGGTCCACTGGCTTCGGTATTTTCAATCAAAAGTTCACCGCCTCCTACAAACACAGTGACCCTGATTCAGTATACCCCTGGAGTCATTGACACATTACCCGCAGACCATTACTTCATCGTCTCGGATAGTCTGAGTTCTATTAACGCTATTCGCTCGATGAAACATGGAAAGCACTCCTCGTATTTTTTGGGGAAAATACGGGAGCTACTGAGTGCTTTATCTGACAAATCTTTCCAGATTACTTTGGTGTGGGTCCCTTCTCATTGCTCCATTCCGGGCAATGAGAAGGCGGACTCTTAAGCTAAGGTGGGTGCCCTAGAAGGTGACTTTTATGAAAGACTAATTTGCTTCCACGAATTTTTCAGTATTACTCATCAGAGAACCCTCGAAAGTTGGCAAACTTCGTGGAGCAGTGGGGAGCTAGGAAGGTGGCTACATTCGATAATCCCTAAGGTATCGACGAAACCTTGGTTCAAGGGGATGGATGTGGGTCGTGACTTCATTCGTGTGATGTCACGACTCATGGCAAACCATTACACGGTGGATGCACATCTCCGGCGTATTGGGCTCATGGAAAGTGGTATCTGCGCTTGTGGCGACGGCTATCACGATATCGAGCACATTGTCTTGGCGTGCACCGAGTACAGTTTCGCCAGGTCTCGGCTTATGGACACCCTCCGGGCCCGAGGAAGACTACCCAACGTCCCGGTTCGAGATGTGCTGGCAAGCCGCGATGTCCTCTATATGTCCCTTATATACACCTTCGTAAAAACCATCAATATAAAAATTTAAGTGCCCCTTCTTATTTCCTATCATTCTCAGAAACGCTCTCTTCCACCTGTACCATACACCTACAAAGGTTTGATGGGACTCCAAGGCGACACAAAAAATCTCTGTCGAATGAGCCAACAAACACGGGACCTACAGTACGAACATCACACGCGCAACTCGAACTCTTTCCGATCCGCATCTGAGCCGTCTGGAGGAACCCCTGCCGACTCGAGGAAGAACACCCGTCCTCCCTGTACATAATTCTTCTTGATGAAGGCCACCCGAGTCTACATCTCCCGATGCCTGAAACTTAAAGTTAATAACTTTCTTCCCTGTCATCTTTGTCCACCCTCCCTCCCCTGACTCTTATTCCCAGAAGTATCACCCCTTAACCCCCCCCCCCCTCCCCCATCCACAAAATTGCTCCCCGAAGCATTTAGCTCTTTCTGTCTCTTCTAGTTCTAACTATTATATTATATAATCTCATTGAAAATGCCCAGCTCTACTACCACAAAAAATAACTCTAATTAATCTCCCCGAATCTTTACAAAATTAAATCACGCTCTCTAGTTATTCATAGTTTTAAGATTATAAAAATTGTCCCCCTTAGTTAAAAATTATTTGCTTAAATAATCTTCCTGCTAAAAAGTCAAACCATATTGCCATAAAAACTAAATGACCCCCCTAATCTTACGAAAATTATATTATCCCTTGTGTATATGTATAGCTATAAATTCTCCTTAGTTTAATTTAAAAAAAAAAATCAATATGTAATCCCCTAGTTTTAAGTAATTTGAAATGTAAAACAAACCAAGATTGGCACCTTTAAGCTAACGCAAACCTGCCTTATCAAATAAACAAATGAATAAAAAAGTAGGGTAGTATAAGCTATAGTATTAACTATAGTTATTCTGCGCTTTCAATTGTGTAGAGAAGGCCGATCTAAATAAAGCTACTCGTATACGCAATATTCCGGGACAAACTGAAGCGATTAGTGAAGGCGACGATGGATCGGGTGATGTGCGTAGTACGTGTCTCAGGGACGCTCTCGAGTCCCTTCGAATCACGCAGAGGGTTACGACAAGGTGATGGTCTCTCGTGTCTGTTATTCAACATCGCGCTGGAAGGTGTAATAAGAAGAGCAGGGATCGACACGAGTGGTACGATTTTCACAAAGTCCGTTCAGCTACTTGGCTTCGCCGATGACGTTGATATTATTGCACGAAACTTTGAGAAGATGGAGGAAGCCTACACCAGACTGAAAAGAGAAGCCAAGCGCGTCGGATTTGCCATCAACACGTCGAAGACAAAGTACATGATAGGAAGAGGTTCACGAGAAGAGAATGAGAACCGCCCGCTTCGAGTTTGCATCGGTGGCGACGAAATCGCGGTGGTTGAAGAGTTCGTGTACTTGGGCTCACTGGTGACCGCCGACAATGATACCAGCAGAGAGATTCGTAGACGCATCGTGGCAGGAAATCGTGCTTACTTTGGCCTCCGCAAGACACTTCGGTCGAACAGAACCATCTACAAGACGCTGATTAGACCGGTAGTTCTCTACGGGCACGAGACCTGGACCATGCTCGTGGAGGACCAACGCGCACTTGGTGTCTTCGAACGGAAAGTGCTGCGTACCATCTACGGTGGAGTGCAGATGGAAGACGGCACATGGAGACGGCGAATGAACCATGAGTTGCATCAGCTGTTGGGGGAGCCGCCCATCTGTCATACCGCGAAAATCGGACGACTACGGTGGGCCGGGCACATAGCCAGAATGTCGGACAATAGCCCGGTGAAAACGGTTCTCAATTGCAATCCGACCGGTACAAGAAGACGTGGCGCGCAGCGAGCACGATGGATCGACCAGGTGGAAGACGATTTGCGGACCCTTCGCAGACTGCGTGGCTGGCGACGCGCGGCCATGGACCGAGTGGAATGGAGGAATCTTTTGTATACGGCACAGGCCACTTTGGCCTTAATCTGTTAATAAATAAATAAATACGCAATATTTATTTCCACAGATGTTATTGCCAAATCACCAAGTAACTTGTGAGAAAATGCGGCACTTTTTAAATGGATCAAAAAATATTTTTGTCCTTTATTGTTGCCGATGACAGACAAGCGCAAACAAAGCTAATCTAAAATATGCCGTACAAGCAAGATAATGACATTGTAGGTATGGGTACTAATTTAGATTTTCGAATCAATTTGTTCTGTACCGTTAGTAGTTATAGCTCATGGTAGCACCACGAGTAGAATCATCACGAAAATGTAATGGTTTAATTTTAGCACGTAATATGATAACAGAGAAAAAAGCATAAAATCATTAAGATTATGCCAAACCACCACCTTCTTCGAATATATGATCTTGACTATCATGCCCACATGGCCATAAAACCACACATCGTTTTCATCAAATTCCACTTGATTTCTTTTACACTTATTATGAAACTCTTTGAAGAATATTTAGGACGTGATTTTACGACGTAGTTTGGTTGAACGATTTTGAATGTGAACGCTTTAACTACCACTGACTTTATTATGATCACCAAGTTGTTGTTTTAAACTCGCCGGAAAATCAAATTAGAAGCACGTTAGCACGAATCGAGTCGTTGAAGAACTAAAGTGTGCGTAAAAGGGATGTTTTCATTACTCATTGGACATTCCCATATCAAAATTTTTTGAATTTCATCAACTCAGACATTAGTAGAAAGAAAAGATGCAAATCAGATGTCAGCCTAATTTAGCTGAATTGAGTGAAGAAATCATCACATCACATAGTTCATGGTGAGATGTGACCGAAATACCAAGCAGATACGCATCGATTAGTTCCTAATTCGAATGGATAATAGAATTATCTGTTCCATTCGAAAAACGAAAAACCCTTCCACCAGGGGAGATGCGGTACTCTGGAACAGACGAAAGTCTAATCACTTCAGAGGGATTGGTACTTATTGAAAAGATTAATTTTTGATTATTGATTTTTTTCGTTACGCTTCGCGGGGTTCTACTGGATGACACAGGGAAAAAGGGTGCCACGACCGGCCGGCGGCGCTTGCCCGGCGATGACGGCGGTCGACAAAGAATCAATCCCAACAGCGGTTGTGGCAGCTAGCTCAACTTGAAAGCCTCGAATTATTATTATCATCTGCGGTGGATCACCTAGTGTCAGTTGCACTGGGAGCGGGAAAAATCTCTGTCACTCTGTTACGGCAGAATGTGGGTACAGTGAGAACTAAAGTTCAAAAGAGCCGGTCAACTTCAAAGTTTTGATTACTGTTGAAAAAAGGTGATGATTGAAACTTCCATACCGGCTGATAATTTAAACGTTCTGCAGAACATCGTTTAGTGTTTTCTTTTCAATTAATGAAACAAATAGCGGAAAACGAAACCGCAAGAAACGTTCCTTAAAATTATATGGGTACAAAATTAACTCGGTAATACACATCCTGAACTAAGATATCAAGGAAAGTTTCACTATGCTATATTTCGCCTTGGTGGAGAAACAATTTTAGTCAAAACTATTTTTTCTCCATTAAGGAGAAAATTGTTTAAAATCATTTTTGCGCGTCAAGAGCAAAAAACCTGTAACTAAATCGTTTATGGAATTTTTACCAATCCACTCTAAGGAGAAATATAGCATAGTGCATCTTGCATTGGCTTGCTTAACCAAACCAAATGTTTCGATTTCATTAGTTCTCATCAGCTTAAAATGAGCTCCTTTTCTTGCGCAGGATCACAAATTGTGTCTCCGTTTTTTAGGGCTGGCGCCAATCCGGCATATTTTGTAACACAATGGTCGAAATGGAACCGCATTTTCAAATAATCCATAGATAAAATCAGTTATTTAGAATACTGTATGGGTCATTTCGCGCGAAATGGTAAAAAAAAGATGCACACTTAAAATCATTCACAGATTTGAACCAAATTTTGGAGGAATGGTTCATCTGGTGCCAATATATAAAAAGCCAAATTTTTGTGCCAATTTAACCAACCCTCGTGCCATGGGAGTACACCCCGTTTTAACAAATTGCCAAAACCCTTAATTTTCTTATTATTATATCTGGTCAAGACTCCGAAAATGGCAACCACAGGCGAATTTTTTTATCAAATTTTGCGTCAAACTGTTTGTTTTTCGTATGCATATAACACCTAATTTTAAAAAATATGAATGGCGATCCCAGAAAAAAATTCCATGTCTGTCATTTATAAAAGTTTGTTGATGCTACTTGCATGATCTGAAAATGACTAAAAGACCGTAATGAGATAAAAAAAATTCCATTGTAGTCTAATTTAAATTTGATGATATTGCTTGAAAAATTTAGATGAATATGGATTATTGCTTATTATCAGTTGTGAAGTAATGGAAACCAAATAACTTGTAACGTGACAGATCAAAAATTCGAAAAAGTTTTGGGGATGGAACTGGACGTGTTTTCGCAACATGTCACGTTTTTTCACCTGCAAAATTCAGCTCTCAGTACTACTAACATTTTGGAAAATTTGAAGGAAACCAATGCAAAAGCCGAGGTCTGGATTGAATTTGGAGACAGCCAGTTGTCAATGCACAGTGGTCCGAATCCAGAATTTAGGATGACAAAAACATTTGTGACTAAACTACTGGCTCTAGAGATTTCATGTCTTCGGAACAAATAATCTGTGTCAATTGAGGCATCTTTTGAAGTGGGTGACATTAGGGTGGTCCTTATTGTTTGTACGATCTGAAAATTATTTTCGAAATAAGAAGAGATAGAACAATGAAGTGTTCCGCAAAATTGTATTACAACCTTTTTCAAGCAACTTTGCTGAGGACGTCATATTTGTAACTTTAATGGTTTTAATTTTACAGCTATTAAAATGTTGTGTGATAGGGTATCCCTAACAAAATCAGTTTTTTCGTTATAACTTTTTAAATAATTTTTTTCCGTCAATAGCGTCTTCACAAAACTTTTAGAGCTTATTGAGACGAATATTATTTATATAGACATATTTGAGATAGCTTATTTAGTTCAAAAGTTATGAGCATTTTTAGCAAAAAAACACAACCTTTTCAAATGTTGATATCTTAAAATGGAGCAAGTGAAATTGATCTCTTCTTTTTGCATTCGAAAGATCACAATTGATAGTATGTTTTATGAAAAAATCTCAGAGATTATTTTTGTTTAACTCATTTTATTTTAGTTTGAATATTGAGAATATTACTACTATTTGTAGCATTGAAAGTAAAACGGTCAGTGTAACCTAGCAACTATTTTTAAAATAAGATCAGATAGATAAAGAACATCTCAAATAAAACCTCTCGAGTGTGGCAAAGGGCCCACTGAGTTGTTGTTTCTAATATAGTCGTGTATCAATCCATCTGAACAGCAGAGAACGTAGTGTGATGTTTGGCTAGCCATCCTAGTCACACATATTTTAATTTACAGTATCAACTTTGTTAGTTATTTTCGGAAAATTTATGAATAAGAGCAACGAAAGATGTTAAAATCGAAAAACAGATAGGTATTCTAAAGTTAATCATTCGTAAACTTAGAACGGAAAGCTAGAGCTAGGCAGGATCATATGGGCATGGTCGAAAGGACATGTTAAGAATCGGTGGTCGATGACGACGTTTTGAGAAGGAAACACCAAAGTGGCGTGTTGGAAAAACGACAAATGGTTAAAGAAAAGATCGAGCCTTCGAATTAATGAGCCATTATCCAGTGGAGGCAATTCCATTGATGGCAACGCGACAAGAAAAGTTTTTGCTGAATGGAGTTTGTGAGATCACGGGTTTGAATGCAGATTTATTGGAACGATTAGGTATCATTCTCGCCGTTATCAATAGCGAAGCAAAAATAAACGCCCAAGTTTTTGCAGGCTATTTGGAAGCAACGAGAATGATTTACGATCACGAGTACGGTTGGTTCCTCTATCTCCAACCCTTCATAAACTTTTGGCACTTGGTTCGTCTATCGTCAAGCATGCTTTTCTTCCTGTTGGTAGCATATGTTCCATGTTGATGTCCGAATCTTTTTCAAAAACAAAAATATCAAAAAACCAACACAATACTCTTGTTCAACATTAATTTTTACGTAAGCAAAACACTCACTTGATGTTTTTTACGTTGATTAAATGTAATGTACTGAGGACGAAAGACAATTCGTTTCCGCATAACAACACGCGAAAACATAAACGACGACGTAACTAATACAGCTGCTTCACGGCAACAGCCGAAATAATAGTCGTCAACGATGCTCTCTACCGTGTATCTAATTCACGCAACACGAGCTACATCTGCAATAACATTGCAAAGATACTGCCTTATACTTATTGTACACCCGTACCTGTTTGACCCCATTCTACTCTATGTATTTCTATGGTTTTCTCGAAACTTGCGGATAGACTTATTCCTCGTTTCTAAAGCCTTTTCACTGAGGCATTAGAAACGAGGAATAAGTCTATCGGCAAGTTTCGAGAAAACCATTCAAGAAAATTTAGCAGCGTTGCCAATATTGAAGATGTATTAAAAAAATTGCTGCTTACTTCGGACCCTTTGATCTTGTTGAAAAATAGGTCAAATAATGTTCCAGATTTCTAGATCTTCCGGATGCTACCCGGATCTTGATTACTCGTGACAAATTAACAGCATGCATGGGCCTTTCGCCGCACTTAAGCAGGGTGCTGGGAAGGTATTCCGATTCCCAAATGGATTCTACCAAGGCTGTGACTAAAATAATAATTCAGCGGACTCTTCGCCATATTATGACGTAGTGCTGGAAAGGTTTTCCGCGGCTCAGACGGAACAAAATACATCGGGAACAACTCAGCGGGCTCTTCGCCACACTCGAGAGGTTTTATTTGAGATCTTGTTTATCTATCTGATCTTATTTTAAAAATAGTTGCTAGGTTACACTGACCGTTTTACTTTTAATGCTACAAATAGTAGTAATATTCTCAATATTCAAACTAAAATAAAATGAGTTAAACAAAAATGACCTCTGAGATTTTTTCATAAAACATACTATCAATTGTGATCTTTCGAATGCAAAAAGAAGAGATCAATTTCACTTACTCCATTTTAAGATATCAACATTTGAAAAGGTTGTGTTTTTTTGCTAAAAATGCTCATAACTTTTGAACTAAATAAGCTATCTCAAATATGTCTATATAAATAATATTAGTCTCAATAAGCTCTAAAAGTTTTGTGAAGACGCTATTGACGTAAAAAAAATTATTTAAAAAGTTATAACGAAAAAACTGATTTTGTTAGGAATACCCTATCACACAACATTTTAATAGCTGTAAAATTAAAACCATTAAAGTTACAAATATGACGTCCTCAGCAAAGTTGCTTGAAAAAGGTTGTACTACAATTTGGCGGAACACTTCATTGTTCTATCTCTTCTTATTTCGAAAATAATTTTCAGATCGTACAAACAATAAGGACCACCCTAATGTCACCCACCTCAAAAGATGCCTCAATTGACGCAGATTATTTGTTCCAAAGACATGAAATCTCTAGAGCCAGTAGTTTAGTCACAAATGCTTTTGTCATCCTAAATTCTGGATTCGGACCACTGTGCAATGGTTTGAACACTACGATGGCGTCGGTTAGTGTAACGACGAGTGCAGCAACCTGTCAATATCCTGGAATGGACTGTTAGAGGGATTCAGTTTTCGTGATCAATGTCACACAGAAAAGCCTGAGGTTGTTGGTGACGGAAATAGCTTTCCTCAAAAATCAAGCACCTATTACTGCGAGTCGTTAGTACAAATTGCTGGATGGATGGTGTATCAAAGGATGCAATGCACAGTGGGAAAAAAGTATCAAAAACGCGACTTTACTCAATAGCTTGATAGAAGGCTAAGTGTTGTAATCAAAGATGAATACTTCTTATGTAAAAATGTCTGGGGAGTCGATTGCAGGTATTTAAAATGACCGTAAAGTACACTATTATGTCCGTTTTGCCCCAATTCTCCTTTTCGTTTGAGTTTATTTTTAAAACTGAATATATAACTCGAAAGAAAGTTGGAAACGGCTGACAAAAATTGATATTTCTTATGTGAAAAAGTCCAGAAAATTGATTGAAGACATTTGGAATCATCTCACGAAACGTATACACCCATTTTACCCCAATTCTCCGCAAAACTAAAGTTTGAAGTTAAACCTGGCTTTATATTTCGGTAAAAGGCTATATGCGGCTGAACAAAAGGGATGATTCTTATGTATAAAAATCCAGGTTATCGTTTGAATATAGTTAGACTGGTCGCCCGAAACGTATGTACCCGTTTTACCCCAATACTTCTCATAACTCAAGTATAAAGTCAAACCAGGCTCTACATTTCAGAAAGAAGCTGAATGCGGTTGATTAAAAGTAGTATTTCTTATGAAAAAATTCTAGGAAATCGATTGAAGATAGTTAGAATAGCCGCACGAAACATCTGTACCCGTTTTACCCCAAATCTTCCCATATCTCAAGTGAAAAGATAAACCTGACTGTGCTTCTCGAAAAGAGGCTGAAGGTGACTGATGAAAAGAAGTAAGTCTTATATAGAAAAATCCGGGGAATCGGTTGAAGATAGTTGGAATGGCCGCACGAAACGTTTGTATCCGCTTTACTCCAATTATTTACATAATACAAGCGTGGTGATACACCTTACTCAATATTTCAGAAAGAAGCAGAAAGCGGTTGATCAAAACTAATTTTTTTATGCCAAATAATCCAGGAAATCGATTGAAGGTAGCTCGAATGACCGGACAAAACACGTGTATCCGTTTTACCCCAACTTCTTCCCATAGCTCAAGTGTGAGGTTAAACCTCGCTGTACTTCTCGGAAAGAGGCTGAATGCGGCTGATGAAAAGTAGTAATTCTTATGTAGAAAAATCCGGAGAATCAGTTGAAGATAGTTGGAATGACCGCACGAAACATTTGTATCTGTTTTACCCCAATTATTCACATAATGTATGTGTGAAGTAATGTCTTACTCGTTATTTCCGAAACAGCCTGAAACCGGCTGATTAAAAGTAACTTTTTTATGTTAAATAATCCAGGGAATTGATTGAAGATAGTTCGAATGACTGGACAAAATATGTGTACCCGTTTTACCCCAAATTTCTCCCATAGCTCACATGTCAAGTTAAACCTGGCTGAATGCGACTGATGAAAAGTAGTTATTCTTAGGTATGACCGCACGACGCGTGTATACTCGTTTTGCCCCAATTCTTCGCGTAATGTATGTGTGAAGTTATACCTTACTCATCCTTTCAAAAGCAGGCTCAACGCGAATTTTTAGTACATAGAATTAATATTTTTCATCAGTTGCAGTCAGCCTCTTTCGGAGAAGTACAGACAGGTTTAATTTCATATTTGAGTTATCAGAGGAACTTAGGGTAGAACGGGTACACATGTTTCGTACGGATATTCTAGCTACCTTCAATTGATTCCCTAAAGTGTTTAACATAAAATTTTTCTCAGCCTCTTTCTGAAATGTTGGGTAAGTATAATTTCACACAAGTGTAAGGGACAGAATTGGGGTAAAACGGGACAACACGATTCGTGCGGTCATTCCAAGTATTTTCAATCGATTCCCTGAACTGATTTACACAAGAGAAACTACTTTGGTGAGCCGCTTACAGAAATAATGAGTAAGGAATAACTTCACACATACATTATGTGAAGAATTGGGTTAAAACGGGTATACACGTTTCGTACGGTCATTCTAACTATTTTCATTCGATTTCCCGGAAGTTTTTACATAGGAATTGCTACGTTTCATCAGCCGCATTCAGCTTCATTCGGAGAAGCAGAGCTAGGTTTAACCTCACACTTGAGCTATGGGAAGAATTGGGGTAAAACGGATATACATGTTTCGTGTGGTTATTCTAACTACCTTCAATCGATTTCCTGGATTATTTGGAATAAAAAAAAATAATTTTGATCAACGGCTTTCTGCTTCTTTCTGAAATATTGTGTAAGATGTATCACCACGCTTGTATTATGTAAATAATTGGGGTAAAACGGATACAAACGTTTCGTGCGACCATTCCAACTATCTTCAACCGATTCCCCGGATTTTTCTATATAAGGATTACTACTTTTCATCAGCCACCTTCAGCCTCTTTTCGAGAAGCACAGTCAGGTTTATCTTTCCACTTGAGATATGGGAAGATTTGGGGTAAAACGGGTACACATGTTTCGTGCGGCCATTCTTACTATCTTCAATCGATTTCCTAGAATTTTTGCATAAAAAATACTACTTTTGATCAACCGCATTCAGCCTCTTTCTGAAATGTAGAGCCTGGTTTGACTTTATACTTGAGTTATGAGAAGTATTGGGGTAAAACGGGTACATACGTTTCGGGCGACCAGTCTAACTATATTCAAACGATAACCTGGATTTTTATACATAAGAATCATCCCTTTTGATCAGCCGCATATAGCCTTTTACCGAAATATAAAGCCAGGTTTAACTTCAAACTTTAGTTTTGCGGAGAATTGGGGTAAAATGGGTGTATACGTTTCGTGAGATGATTCCAAATGTCTTCAATCAATTTTCTGGACTTTTCACATAAGAAATATCAATTTTTGTCAGCCGTTTCCAACTTTCTTTCGAGTTATATATTCAGTTTTGAAAATAAACTCAAACGAAAAGAAGAATTGGGGCAAAACGGGCATGATTGCGTACCGTGCGGTCATTGTAAATACTAGTAATCAATTTTTCAGCCCTTTTTACATAAGAAAAACCTTACCTGGTAAACGACATCCAGCCTTTTCAAAAAATGTCGCGTTTTGGGTCCATTTTTTCCCACTGTGCAATGTCTAACCTGCATTTTTTCTTACTACTTAGAGTCTACTTTTTGAAACTGTATTGTGAATACCTTAAAGTTTTATTCATTTTTGAGAAAACACAGTTGATCTTATGTAACGTGACAGATGATTTCTGCTGTAAAGCAATTCCATCAAGTTTGATTCAATTACGTCAATAATGGTGACCTTCTTCGATTCTGATGAAACCTTTTACGTTACATCTATATGGGAGACTAAGTATTTTGCAATATTAAACAAACAATTTTTATTCAAGAGTAATATTTAAAAAGGGCGTGTGAGATTTTAAATATATATTGTTCGAAAATCCCCATTTGTGCAGCAAAACTATATGATAGCGAGTTCTAGGGAATTAATTCTTTTGGGTGAAATTTTTTTGGTGAAATTTTTCAAAAGCAAGACAAAGTTAAAAAATACAACAAAAATATTAAAAATACAAATATGTTGCTAAAAAAATATAAATAAAAATACAATTAAAGAAAAACAATGAATTTTTTGTTGACTAAAGCCTAAAAACTGAAGAAACTGGAATTGCACTATTAGGTAGTTATTAGTAAGAAAGCATTTTTAACTTCAAGTATTCTTCCAAATTTCTTAGTATTTGCCAGTCATAAATTTCTTATACATTATTAATACTAAATATCATTTCGAAGCAAAATGCTCTTAAAAAAAATGAAATATTATGATTTTTTTTCGATATCCGGTAGTGAAAATACGCCCTTTCAAAAAATTATTCGCGGATACCAACCGCAACAAAACATAACACGTTTAAAATTTAATTGCAAATAAAAAAAACTTTAAAATATAATTGCATCGTAAAGAAAATAACAACAAAAAGTTTTGACATATATCAAAAATTCTTTTAATTTTGAATTTTTATTTAATTTTTTTTTTGAATAATTTAGTTACAGAATGTATTTCAAAATGGTTTTTTAATTCAAAATGCTCATGAAAAATTATCCTTCAGAATGTAGATGTTTTTAAGTTATTTTAGATTTTCTTTCGACATAATATGTTACATTGTGAAATTACGACCTTTTCAAAAGTTATTCACGTTTGTTCATCAAAACCAATATGTTTTTCAAAATAAACATGAAATTTCCCGTTAATACTCAGTTCCTAGATTAAGGATGATTTGTGTACCATTGTCTTGATATCCTTGCTTCAATCAAAACGCAGAACTGTAACGTGACAGATTCTGGTTGTAACGTGACAGATCATTGAGAGTACTCCATAAAATCGAAAACAAAATTTTTCTTCAGGAAAACTATATGGTCCACAAACTCTTCCTTGTTTTCTAAGCTTCAACTTAAAACTATGTTCATGCAAATTTGTGGGCCAACGGAACAGACTTTTTCCATTTAGTCGGGCAACCTCCAAACTAACTGCGAAAATTGTGTAACGTGACAGACGTATCAAAATGACAATAAAGTGAAAACGGTTCATGATAGAAAAAAACTCTCTGTAGAAAAAATGTGCTGTTTAGTGCCATTAATAATGTGCATTTGTGATAGAATCTGGTTTTATCGTTTTTGCTGACTTATCTTATGAAATATGCGTAAAAATGTAACGTGACAGACAGAAGCCTTGACCATCTACGGTTCTGTTAACTCTGGAATCAATCCGCAAACCATATTTGGTCACTATTGCATCGGTAACACATGTCAAAAAAAAAATGAAATGTGTTTGATCCGAAGCTGTTCGCTTAACTGAAGCAAGCACCCGGTCCTCCCCTTGCAACTAAAATGAGTAATGTTTCATCAGTACATTCAGACAGCATAGCTTCATTCGTCAGTCAATCAAAATCGTCGAACGCTTCAAATCTAATCTTCCTCGCGGCTCGTGCCGAGTGTGAACGAGCACGTTTTCGAGCGGAAAATCTTCCATAGTCATATGTCGACACAGAGGGTGCTAGTGAAGTTGTTTCAATTTTGTTCTTGTGTTTAGACGGAACCGCGAGAACCGCACTGGTGGCTGAACGGTAGAAAAACGAATGAAAGCATTGAAGTTTATGTGATGCTATGTTTGTTTTGCTCTTCAGTTTTGCATTTTAATCGAGGGTCAATTATATAGACATTAGAGTGGCTTATTTCCAGTACAGCACTTTTTGAGTTCCTTCTGTGATCTAAAATGCTAATTTTGAAGGCGATTGGATGTTCTTCGGATTCGTGCATCGCTTTTAAAGTTTTGTATGGAAACTAGTAAAGGAAAACTTGTTTTTGCATTTCCGCACGTTCAAATCGTTATTTCATTCGACTTTCACTTGTAAAATCAATTCTTTATAAAGTTTGTTCAGCATGTAGTTTAAAAACTTGGCTGGAAACAGTTACTTGCTACGATACTTTATAATTTGTTTTGCATTAATCAGATAAAAGGTTCAAATTAATAGCGGAAATTGTTGGTGGTCTAATGTGCATATTTAACGAAGGTAATATATTTGAGTATGAATTCAGTTACCGTATTTGGTAACATTCGTGATTTAGTGTTAACTCGCAAATTTATTCTTCGAACGATTGTGGTAAAAAATCAAACACTAAACCGTTATTTCAGCTATGTAAGTGAATCTAACTATCAACCAATCCATCTGGTAACCCTAATACCCTTAATACTGTATCTTTCCTAGGGATATCGGGTTTTCCTTCAGCTCATTAAGCTCCAATTTACTTTACGCTTACACAGAGGAGTATTTAGGTGTAAAAGCTGGCCAACAGCAAAACAAATCAAAATTCCTACAATGTCTACCTATCCAGCATGTCCTTATGGATACCTAGTACTCAAATTAAAGGCCTCTTTGAATCCATGTGATTTGTTCACAGTCAGCATGAGCCGACACCAGAGCTGCCATTTATACAGATTTATCTGTATCATACAGATTTTCAAGGACAGAAACAGACTTAATACAGAATACAGATTTAACACAGATTTTCAATACACAATACAGATTAACACAGATTTTAAGAATTTTCAATTGGCGGACCCTTTCTGAAATCATTTTCATTAACTTTGGCCGGTTCTTCAATAAATAATTCTCAAATGAACCATAACACTTTTAAAAAATTAAAAACTTGAGTTGGAAAATGTACAAATTACTTTAAAGTACACAATATAAATTCCGGTTTAATGCTTGAATTTATAGTAGACAATACTTGAGGCTTATAAATGGGAATCAATTACACTAGTTTACAAGAAAAATGAAGCTTCAAGAAAAAGTATTTTTTAGACTAATTTTGGGTCGCTGAACACGAAAACAATATTCATTTTTTTGTTCAAAGAAGCGATTTTGCGATTTTCTCAAAAAACACGTTTTTGAGCACTTTTTGTAGTTTTTAGTCAAAATTTCTTGTCAAAATCATCCAATTAATATAGTCAATATGCAGGTTGGAAGGTGTCGAGATTCCCTTTCCAAAAGCATATAATATGTGTCGATCATATGTAAAATTTTAGTGCTGCAAGCGTCCAAAATTTTAAAAAAGTGCATTTTTGAGCATTTTTAAAAGTTATTCATTTTTAGTTGATTTTTTTACAGAAGAACAAATCTTTTTTCAGACTTTTTAGAATCCAAAATGACAGATAATATGTCTACGTTAATTTTAAGCCTAATTTCACTAACATCGGATGAAAAATGTTGATACTATGGCACGTTGAGCGAAATGGAAATTTTATGATTTTAGCTGACCCTGCCCTGGTGCGGCGGTTTAGAGGGTCTCATAAGCCAGTCATCAAATATTCGAGTTCCTATCGGGATTCAGTGGGATTGTAGCACTAGCCACGTAATGTTCTGTAAACTGAGAGTCGGCTGCGAAGCCTGTTGAAGCACAAGGCGAAAATTCCTTTAATTTGTTAAATATGTACTCACCACAGACAAAACAAAACTTTTCCAACGAATATTTCCACCTTTTAAAGAGAACACAGAGTAATGCAATGAAATATCCAAAACCATTCAAATGCCGCAAGATGGATGGATGCAAGCTCGAGAAGACAGTAGCCAACACAAACAATATCCAAGGTGCAATTTTTGTTTCAGTAACTATTTCATAACCAGTTGGTAACAAAAAATAGGTGCAGTTGCAACTGACATCTAACTTCCTGCGCGACCCAAAAAGCGCAGTTTTAGGCCGATTTTCAACATAATTATGATTGAGCAAAATTGTAAAAACTAGTTCCCGTTTCGTTGCGATAACGATTCGGGAATAGCTAAATGAAATCATATTGTTGTCAATATGTTGAATGTAGATCGCAACAAGATTACTTAATGATACCTTTTTGTCGTTGACCTGGACTGTCAATCGCAACTGAAAAGTAACATATTTTCATGCAATTAGTTAAGATTATGTTACCGGTGGAAATGAAAATGAAGACCAAGTCAAAATACATGTTGATTATTTAAATATGAACAGTAGCGTCATTCTTCATATCAAAAATTGCCAATGAAGCATCAAATTTTACTGCGCATCAGTGTCTATCGAGTGATATTTTATTCTACTTTTTATTATTTCACGCGCTCTTGGTGAAAGCATCTAAAAACAATTTTTCAAGGGGAAAACCGAATCATATTAGAAATTTAAGGTTATTTAATAAAACACACATTAATCATAAATCAAGGACATAAATTGCCTCAACTGTAGACTTTTATAAATGTTCGCGAGCCGGTTGAGGTGATTTTGGTGAATACGAAACAATGTGCTTTTCGAACAATTTTATATCAATGAGCAAAGAATTTTATTTGTAAACAACTATTATTCCAGCATACGTTTTGCTCCATCGAACAATTTTCAGTTCACATCAAAACATACCTTTCCTTAATATGACCCTGTACTATACAATTCTAGTTGAAAACGCTCTATTCGTATTCTTGTCATACGCACACATGTTATCGTTATACCATGAATCACAAACTCGCACGTATTTATGAAAGGCATTCGCAACGCTGAATTGACTAATTCATAACTAAAGTTCATCAAAATAATAATTAAGTTGTATTTTTGTTTGCGTTACGTTGCGAAAATTCACCGATGACACTTCATGCGCTACACGTCATATTATACAGGCGTCGAGCTGTACGGTGGCACCAACTATACCATGTTCGGTGTATCGGAAAAATGTAAACATGTGATATAAATGATTTTAACGAAATCTTTCTGTTGCCGCAGTAGTAGCATTAATACCAATAGTTGGACTATTGGGTTATACTCTTATGCGAAGTACAGGGAAATATTATTACTAGACACAATAAAAATAAACTATTTCCACTAAAATAGGAGCTATTTTAAACCAACGGCAAATCAAATGTATTTATACCTGCGCATCTTATAAAAATGAATGGATAGGAATAAGGACTCAATGGTTATAGGAACTGAAATTGGTAATAACCCAACCGTATGTTCCGTTAGTGAACCACGAGATTGCAAATTAAAAAATAAATTTAGTCGCAACATTGATATTTTTTTTAAAAAAATAGGTATTGAGAGTATTTGATAGCTGCAATATTTTCCCCCTTAGTAATACATTTATCGATAAAGGGTGCTTTCAACGTTTTATTTTTATTTTGGATTATATGACGACTGAGTTGGCTTGTGATCATCAATTTTTTCATTATTTCAGTTTTCGTTATCTTCTGAATTATTACAAATGGCAGTCCGTTGAACCAAACTTTCCCTAGTTCACCTTTTTAGTCACTTGTGAAAAACGTGTTCAATGATGGCATCTAGCTCATCAGTTGTTGCGATTATGAGAGACTTATTTAACCTCAATTTTTTTTTTAAATTTTGCATCAGAAATTCGAATGGTATCGAAGCGCAAGAGCAGGCAGTCAATCGACATTACTCTTTTTCAATATGATTCGTCTTTCGAACTTGGTTTCAATACATCGATGGTCGGCCGTATGACTTATTACATCACTAAAACTGAAACTAAAGGTGTTGCAAACCTTGTACCGCAACATTTTGAAACAAGCAGTTCTCTACATAATTTTTGAAGAAAAATACGAATTTTTTAGGATGCCACGGAGTTTCTAGAATATCTTTAAGCCACTCATCATACCGACAACATCGTTTTGTTTGTTTCTCATACTCATTTAACCAAAAAGTAGCCTCGTCTAAAAAGTAATTGTTTTATGTAAAATATCAAAATTCGAGAAGGTAGTTCAAGCGTAGATTTTTTCATGAAGGCTGCAACAAAAAAAATAAGGATACTACATCAACTAATTTGGTAAATACTCTCAATTGTAAATTAAATGCTACAAAATACCCATTATATCGCCGCACGAATTGGAAAAAAATGTTTTAGTGGAATATTTTTAAATATTTTTTGTTGAGAAAAGCCTAGTGGGTCTAAAAATGCCGGAATTCCTACATTCATAGACAAAATTTCATTCAGCAAAACAATCAAATTTTTCTTTAAATTAGCATATCATGGACTAGTATTTTCAGACACTACACATATTAAACAAGGAATTCGCTAAATAGTATTACTGCTCAGATCACACTATTTTGTTTTCGGAAGGTACACTAAGCAAATGATTTGTTTCAAATTCGTACTACTCGTTCCACCCTTCTTGTTCTTAGTTCCGAAATTATTTTCTAATATATTAATTGTATAATCTGTGTGGAAAGGATTTAATCGTTTCGTTTAAAATCAGCAATAACATACATGCTATTTGTTTATATTTTTCCAAAACACTGAACATATTATAGTTGGCGCCACCGTACAGTTCAATGTCTCTATAATGTTAAGTGGAGCGCATAAAGTGTCTTCGGTGAATTTTCGCAATGTAATGCCAACAAAAATACAACTTTTTTTTTCGTTTTGCTAAGCATTAGTTGTGAATTTGTTGATCCAGTGTTGCGAAAGCATTTTATTAATACATGTGAGTTTGTGCTGAAAGGCGTAATGATGGTATGTGACGGATACATACGTATAACACGAATATGATTTTGTAAACTGAAACATTTTCAGTAAGAATCTTGGTGTTGGACAAATGTGCAATTGTCAAAATATATATCACAAACTCAAAATCATAACTAAATTTCAACAAATTCTGCAGCATCAACAATCAGTTCAGAACATTAATGAACATATTATAGCTGGCAACATAAATGACTATTTGGTGACAAAAGATGTTATTAAATAACCTTGATGTTATCTATGTTTAACCAGTGCATCAAAAATAACTTTAATGTTTTCTTGTTGCAACATAGTTCGGACTTAGACGATTAAAACTAGTTGCGATTTGCTACTTGGGTAACTATCAAGTATTGAAGACTATTTCAGCCGAAAATATGTTTGTGCGAATAAGTTTTCACTCAGTGCTTCATACCAACTACATTTTTCATCAGATTTTTGTTACCATTGGCTTAAAATTTATGCAAAAATATTATTTATCTCATTAGATTTTAAAAGAATTTTCTTCTGTCCTTGATTTATTATAAAAAAAATAACTAGAAATATGCTTTTTTAAAAAAGGTCGAACATTGGACTTTTTTTACTTTGGTCGATTGTAATCATAATAAATGTACATTTGATCTACACATATTATACATTTTCGGAAAGGGTATACCAATACCTTTCGAACTATTTCGATCGGATCCTATTTGAACAAGGTATTGACAAATAACTAAAATAGTGCCCAAAACACCTTTTTCGAAGAAATCTTGAAAATGCTTCTTTAAAAAAAGTGGACTTTGTTTTCGTATTCAGCGGTCCAAAATTAACTTAGAAAACAACTTTCTTTTTAGCTTATCGCGATCACCTTAAAATTGTTAAAATCTGTCACATAAGATTCTGAAAATAAGAAAAATCATTTTTCTGTAATAAAAACAGAGCAAAAATGAGGAAGCAAAAGAAAAACATTTTTTTTAAACTCGAACTTCTTTGAAAGAGAAATTGAATATTATGTTCGTGTTCAGCGACCCAAAATTAATCTAGAAAACATTTTTTCACGCAACTTCACTTTTCATGCAAACTAGTGTAATCTTATTTAAGACCAAAAGAGATATGTGAAAAACAGAACAATTTTCACTCGGTGCTTAATAACAGCGCCAGTTTTTATCAGATTTTCGTGATCTTAGGCTTAAAATTCACGTGAAAAGTTTGTCTGTCACATAAGATTCCATAAGATTTTTTGCCGAACTTTTTTTTATGAAAATTCAACTAAAAATCAGTTATTTTTGCCAAACATTACTTTTTTTGACTTTGGTTGCTCTTAACCCTAAATTATTGTTATAAATTTTTGGAATGAGCCCATCAATACCTTTCGAATGGTGAGTCGATGGTGTTAATCGGAAGATTTGTTCCTGAGATATTGACCAATAACTGCAAAAAGTGCTCAAAAACACGTTTTTCAAAAAATCTCAAAAACGGTTCTTTGAAAAAAAAAATGAATATGATTTTCGTGTTCACCGACCCAAAATTGACTTAGAAAACACCTTTTTTCTCAACTTCATGCAATCACCCCAAAATTTGTAAACTAGTGTTATCAAAATTCTTTTTCTTCATTTAATACAGACAAAAACTGATTTTTTGTAACGAGGATACAAATTTCCAAAAAAATAATCTGGCAACTCTGGTCAACGCTGATGATGATGGGTAGAGCGAAAGAGACAGCTATTACCACGACACTATGTTAACCGTGTTTGCAAATGGAGCTCGAATGCACAAGCGATTTTGTGTACTAATAATTGTGTTCGAGATTGTACATAAAAGTGTGCTGGAAACGAGCACAACACAAAAGAAAGCATAGTTTTTGAACGGACTATTATGTTGGACGGCACTGGGTAGCGTACGGACTTCTAACTCAGCTACACTGGCTGTGAAAACACACAGCGCAGTGATCTGCTCCGCCTGCCGTTCAACATGCAACTTAGCTTGTCCGGCCAAATCCGTGCTTTAAATAGTCGATGATGACGTCATTCATAGAAGCGTAGCGCACTAGTTACACAAATCTGTCGTGCCGGACTTGGGAAGCGCTGTCTTCTGTGTGTAAATGCGCGATATTTTGACTAGGTTCCACATTATTTAAATTTTCAATGCCATGATATCAAAAATCTTTGGGTTTATCTATTAGAATCTATTCTTAGAAGTATTTCAGGGCGATATGTGCAACAAATTTGAAAATTTATCGTAAGATGGATGAATTATATGCGTTTAAAATTTGACCACTTTCCGTTACATACCATTTTTGTAGAATTTGCAAAGTGCACTCCCACATCGAAAACAAAGACGTAGTCCTACGTCAAAACACATTAAAAAACAGTACAAAAAAAAAATTATGAGAGGCACTTAGAAATTGACCACAAATCGAAAAAAATCTCTTTAATGATTACTAATGTCTTCAAATTTACGTAAAATTTGTAAACTGTATCATTTATGACAATACCAAAATAACTATAAGCCATAAATATGAATAAGCTCAAAAATTTAAGCTTCTCTTGATTCCGACACATGGAAGGGAATACATCGTACTTACTTGCCCTTTGTGTAAGAGTAAGTAAGGTGATAGGCCTACTTTCTATGATGAGTTCGGTAGCACTTTCCTAGTCAATTCGTCACTTTGTTAAACAAATATATTGACACTAATCTGTTCAGTAATTGGTTTGTTTTTTGAATAAAAATAATTTGCTCTGATTTGTTTACACAATTACCACAGATTGCAAGATGTTCGACTACTTGAGCAAAGCTGTAATGTCTGTTTGATAACAGGTATATTTTACCACAATTTGGGAAACAGTTTCCATTAAAGTTTTTGCAGCTAACACATCAAAGTCCTACGGATAACGAAAGTGTAATGGTCTTTTGAAAATGAGAGGATCAGAGCGCAGTCCCGAAAACACTCGAGTTACGTGTATAGAGAAAATAGAAAAATTAAATGATTGATTAATCTTTCTCGTTTTTCTCCGTAATTGGTAATCATCTCTCTCATTTTATTACCAAAATAAAACGAAAGACTGTCACATACTGAAAACATGAAACGTAACAATAATCACAACTTATTGACTTATAGATTCAACCAGTTACAACATTTTAGTCGCTCTCCGCGATTGCCTGCAGATGCCTGTTGATGTTTCTAAAAACGTACATAGACCTTAATTGAAACCCATAGAAAGCGACTGGTGTGCTACTGCTGGTTGCAACATGAAGTCCATTATGATTGATTGACTAATATGTGATTTAGCATCAATTGACATCCAAAGAGTGTATATAATTCGTGGATATATGCATTCTATTGCATAAAAAAAGACGTGGAAACAAAAACTTCTTTCTCGACTATATTGTTATCAACGAATTGAATTTCAATTTACGTACAATTCAACTAATTTAATTCTGGTCAATATCTCCTGCATAATGTAGAGACCTGTTTACTAGGCTGGGAAATAATTTATTTGTAACATCGTGGTTACTGCCATGTTCATGTTCGCGAACATGTGATTTCATCCTTGTTCCTTGTCCTTACAGGATACAAGTGTGGACTTCCTCAGTGATGGTGCTGGCTGTTGATTTTGAGATACTTGACGCAGCTTTTGCCGTCAATACCTGAACAGTAGCCACAAATTTGGAAATTGTTTATTTTTCAGGTAATGGTATTGGAGACTATGGATGTGCAAAGACGTAATGTGTATAATGATACCATTGCATTACGTTTTGTACGTGCATGGTCAGTAGAGTGGGACATGGTTATATGAAAAAAATAAAATTTGGCTCCGAGTAACTTTTTGGGTCCCATTTAGCTCCCAGAACAACTTTTTAGCTCGATCGGTGAAACTATATTTTTGCGCCCACGGTTTAAAGTTTACATGGGATTTCGCATGGGAAAATTGTCTTTTGCAAATTAATTCTTCCAAGAGCCGCCCGTTATCTCCTAAAAATAAGTAGGTGTCTGTTATATATAGGAAATTTGTCAAGGAAACAAAGTCTAGAAAACTGCAAAACGATCTGATGCTTGTGGGAAAAGTTATTAAGCAAAAACCGATTGATGCCCTGAAGATTGATGAAAATTTCACTTTTCATAGCATCACTGCTTCTGACGGTCTATTTGCATACAAAATTTTTAACTTTCTCTTATTATGTACAAAAGAAGCCTCAATTTATCCCTTAAAACCTTGCGAAGTGGCCAAATAGTATAGATAAACGATTTAGACACATTAGGAGAGGATCAAAACAAAATTGCGAATAATTGGACAACCAATAGCAGTGGTGCTAGAAAAAATTAATATTTTATCAATCGTCCGAGCATCAATCGGTTTCTGCTTAATAACTTTTTTCTCAAGCGTCAGATCGTTTCGTGGTTTTCGAGAAGTTGTTTCTTTATAAAATTTCCTATAAAAGCCACATAACGATTTATTTTTAGGAAGTAATGGGTGACTCCTGTACGAATTATTTTGTAAAAGGTAATTTTCCCATACAAAATCCCATGTATACTTTAAACAGTGGGCGCAAAAATATAGTTTCATCAATCGAGCTAAGAATTTGCACAGTTATTCTAGGACCCAAATGGTAACTAAAAAGTTGCTCGGAGCTGGAATCTAATTTTTGTCCCACCCTAATGGTCAGATATGAGGAAATGGGTCTGTCCACATAGATTTTCCCACAAAAAAACATTTGAAGTATAGGTAATTACTTCGTAGATGAGTCCTTTATAATGAATTTTCCAAATGTGACATGAATCTTTCAATGGCCACGGTGCAAGTAAGTGGTTTCAAATCTTGTAGCCGAACATTGATATTCTCATCGTCCATGTATAAGAGGATCATAATTATAGCGGCTTCACGGAAACTACGTGTTACAAGTTGTTATGCAAAATGGCTAGTTTCTGGGCTAATTTGCTAAACAATTTCAGCACTGAATGCCTAACATGGTAGAACTCGTTAAAGACGACTTTCGTAAGCATAACCTACATTTTGACCTTCAGCAAATGTTTCATATCACGAATGCTCGGTCCTATGCGAAAAGGTCGGAAGTCAATACCCTACGTATTAGACTGAAGCACCACTCTTGCGTCTGTGACTCGCTCGACAGATCACCACAGCAAGAAACAGGAACAGTTTCTTTTGTTCTTCCGACGAGTCCCAAAATATGACAGGAACTGTTTTTGTCAACTAGCATACTGAGTAGGTATCGTGACCGGTGTCTTCGGTGGTTCAAAATAGCAATCTTCCTCAACATTATCTTACTAATTTGTTCAAATCAAACAAGATGCAAATTTTTTGGAAAGTCACCGTTAAACCTGTTTTCTCTTAAATTTATTTTTGAAAATTTTCGAGGGGAGGTTTTAGCTCCCTATCTCCACCCCCTGACTACATGCCTTTGCCGATTGAGCCAATTTGTTCTGAAAACGCTCGAATTAAATCAGTGTAGACAGACAAACATTTCTTTTGACAGTTTAGAAAAAATAAACTACTCATTACAGCGGTCGGCTGTCCCCCTCACAATAGATCCTACAATCAAATAACCATACATTGTATTGAGTTTGATCCATCTATGAAGCCCTATTTCACCAGACTGCACATTTATATTTATTTACATTCTAATGCCACTTTCATGAATGGCATCTCCCTGCCGGCACGGGCGAAAGAATCTCCAGTTAGTTACCACATAATTCAACGGGCATCAGACAGAATAGGCCAGAATCGAAGTACCCGCCGTGAAGATTCCGTGATACCGAATGGCTCAATAGAATCAGCCACAATGAAGCAGGCAGAAACACACCATAATAAACCCCCATTGGAAGACTTGGTCTTCCGTTTCTTATAAAGATACGATGGTACTTGAGAGCGTTGCTGAAGAGGACCGTAAGAGGGCTTGCCGCTGCTGCTGCTGCTGGGAGGGCATGAAATGAACCCCACTGAATGCCGACTGAGTGGAAAGATATCACCACGTCAACGCGTCATGACCAGAGCAGAGTAGAGCAGAGCAGACTAGACCTGACGACAAGGGCCTCAAGGGGACACGCGCTAAGAAGTTGGTCTTTTTTCGGTTCGATTTGCTATGGAGTTGCGGCATGTGACGATTGAGAAGTTTTCAAGATTTTTAAGATTACGTCATTGGCGGCAGTGCGAGATTTGGCGGTATGTTTTTATTTCCTTTTTATTTTAGTGGCGAGGTGGCACAAGTAGCGCCGTTGATAGAGTAGAAAGAGAAGAGTGCGATTGTACTGCAGCAGTTGACTTGTTCAGGAATAAATCCGATCTCGAGTGCTCAACTGGGACTGGGTTAGAAAAGCTGTTGATAATCGCATAAATCAAAATTGTTTAACAAATTACGCCAAGCTTCCTATGTGGGGGGCAATCTGTTTCCTGGAAAATAAGCTTGATTTATGAGTGTTTCGAAAAGCAAGTGTTCATATAAAATACTACAGAAAAGTGACTGGGTAAAGTTGGGATTAATTAACAGGGAAATTGTAGATTCAATGCATCAATAATATAGAAAATTTACAAAGGGTGAAACACAAACTTAATCCAATTTACATCGATAGTTCTATTTCTTGGCTTCAAAATAATTGCTAGAAACGATGCATTTGGGAAATAAAAGATGCTAGCTTGAATGAATAAGTAGGCAAGCGTATGCAAATGTGTTACAAGCCTGTCTTGTGGTTGCCCTCAGATGTTCTAAGTAAATTGCGAATTCCCAATAGATATGCACTTGGTTTCCTAACAAGGAGAGCTTTCAACGTCAGATTCACAATAATTTTAATCTCTTCCAAAAAATTTTCTTACATTCTTAGCTAAAAATGATTGACACGTATATTTAGTTCTCGCTAATATGAGATTTTTTACAAGTTATGAGTTTTTGAACTCCTGAAGTTTATAAAATTGAACATTTTTAACTCGAAAATTATGCCTAACTCAGATTGGACCACTGAAATATTCTTATTAACGAAGTAAACTGAAGTTAATTTTTACGCAAATTTTGTCATCGATGACGATGTAAATTGAATTTGAGAGTAACTGCATTTCCGAACACGAATTTTGAGATGACAATTTGGTTTGTTGTCTCCTGCACCTCATTTCGGTTTTCAACTTGTAAACAATTATTGTTTCCGTTTAGAGAAATTTCGAAATATCGTTATGTTTTCTGGAACTATGTGCTCGTTAATCTCAAATCGTAAACGCTATTAAAATTACATATTGTATTTTTAGCCCGTTCCGAAACAAAATCCTGGCTACGGGCCTACAGGCCAACCGTACCCTACGGGTCTACTCATGTGCTACGTTGTCCCTGGCGTAGAGGAAAATCCGTACATCTCCATTATTTGTGGCCCCTTGATCATCTGTCGTCAAAAATAACAAACAAAAAAATGTTCGGCTTCAATAAGTTCGGTATTAACATTTTCTTTATTTAGTCAAAATACAAATGCCGCACACGTTTAAAATGTTCTTAACCGAAATGCGATTTTCCTATTTAACAAAATTTTGAAAAAAGATAAAACGTGTCGTGCGATTAACGAAACCGGAAGCTCTTTCTATCTTTTATTGAATTCGATTTTCCCCTATCGTTATTGTAGAGACACAGATACAGGAGTAGCTCACCGATACTGCACGATTTTCCACTTTCCGGTTCGAATGACTTTAAAGAGTTTTTATCCCTCGGGGATGCTCCGCAAAAGCGCAACGCCGACTGACAGACAGACCCATTGGGAGTCTGGCTGGATAAGACTTTCCTCCTACCAAGAGGACTAGCTATAGATGGAATAGAATCTAGTTGCAATACAAACTTACTCCGCTATCCTGTCTGGCCAAAAAGAAAAACCGCAAACCATGCTGAGAAATGGCTGAAACGTGCTGTGGTCGGAGCATCGGAAAATGTTCGGTTTGTAGTAATCGTTGACGAAATATTATTCCTTGAAACGGACAGGACCCAGCGAAAATAAACTCATCAAATTAATTTCTAGTATAATTTGTTTTTCTTGAATCTACTATCATAAATTCATAAGTAATATAACTACACTCCAAAAATATCAATTTGCTCGATGACGGGATTCTAACTATGACGCAATTTAACATAGTGCAATTATGGCGATATTATTTATTAGGTTTTTCTCATACTATTTCATAGAAATGTGAAGCTTTTTGCTTTTTGTTCCGGTATACAACAGTATAAATTCATATATTTTTTTTATTTCAAAGTGTGTAGTTGATTTATTCCTTATTATCAAACATAAGTATATAAGGAATAAAAACGAGTAACCCTAGCAAACGATTAGCCCATAACACACCCATGATCATGGTCCAGATTCACCACAATTATATGGTATTTTAATAATGTTTGTAATGAATCCAACCCATCAAAACTCCATCGCCATGATCCGGTTGATCCCATGTGGAAACCATATTTCTAGAGCTTTTATTCAAAACGACATATCTACAATGAGTGTCTCTCTTTGTTTACTTTCTCTTTCGATTTTTACGGTGTCACTATAACACTTTTCAATTATTTTACTGTACATATCGAAAGACGGTGGGTTTGACTAGCATATTATGCAAAGAGTTGAGGGATAAATGTTAAAGCGACCGAATTATAAACAGAAGAGAAAGTAAACAATGAGAGTCACTCATGGTAGATGTCTTTTTGAAAAAACGCTCAAGATTTCGGTATTTCTATGGGTTGTTGAGACCATTTCATGGTGTTTTGATGGTCGAAAAATTTGTAACAGACCACATTCATGGTCTTTTCAACGGATTGTTTGGTGTTTGATTCCATGAGAATTCGCTCGGGAAGCTGGTGAGGATCATAATCAGAATTCGACATAGATCTTTCATTAGGGCTTAAATCGCAAATGTAAACAAACTGCGTTTTCGCTATTATGACATTATGCGACAAAAATACTACAAGATTGAGGTGAAAATTAGTTAAAATGGTTTTTAGTTCGATTTATAATTGAAGCAAACAAAACGGCGAAACATGCATTTTCTTCGAGATTTCGACTTAGGCCCTTCTTCTCATATGGAATATAAAGGCTAAACTTACATTTTTTGACAGAACCGGGCGTACGGTTATTATTCACAAAATTATTCTTTAAGCGGCGGTTCTATTATATAAATAATAAGCAATATCTACTATGATCATGTCTACTCGATAGTTGTTGCACATAAACATTCGAATACTTCGATATTTTCATGAAATTCGAAGAAAAGATGCACGCGCCCTATCATTTACATTGGGTTTCTATGCACCCATTTGCTGAGCCCTATTAAAAAGTATACTGTCAAGCTCGCCCATTTACCCAGCCCTACCCAGCAAGACAGAGTCAGTTTAGCCCTTTTACCGCGCCCTTGTGAAAATTATGTACACCGTTTAGCCCTTCCGCAAATGGTGGTTGCTGAAGGGCGAAATCACGACTGGGATGCAAATTGGGCGTAAGCATTTTTTTTTAGTTTCTACCCACTAAAAGCACATAGGAATTAAATTCTTTGTTATATTGTCATAAGGTTTAACCAAAGATGCTTCCGGAAAAACATGGTCATAAAGTAATTTATACCTACAATAAAAACTACATTTAGAAAAGCATCGCCGAATATTGAAACTGATTTTTCTCCATTTGAGTACATTGCGACTTAGGCCCTAATGAAAGATCTGTGTCGAATTCTGCTTAATCAACGAAATGATTTTAATGGCCGATTAAACACTAACATCGTTCAGACGGAATATTCATTATGTGATCAACTTTTAATTTATTGTGAAATCGACCGGGAGGATCGTCTCCTGTGTGTGTTAACCATTCTTTCTCCCACTGCCGGCAGCGGTTTACAGAAAAAAGTTATTTCCATGCATTTATATACATACCTGCAAATAACTTGATTCCAGGATTTAGGTAGGTGCTAGCTCAATTAATTTTCCGAATACCCATTTCGTATACAGGGCAAACCGAGTTCCGAGACAATCGTTTCATTAACCAGCCCCGCCTTAATGTAATGTTTGTATCAAATGGATTATAACATTACAATAAGATTTTCGATTCCTTACATGAAATAAGGAATCGACACGTATTTAGTGTATTTAATTGAATATAATTTATATATAAATTAAAGTATGTTTATAGAAAAATATACCAGTATGTTACCAATAACACACAGAAAACTACATCTTGTCTTCTGCAGCATATCCCTCCATCCGCCCCTCGTCCGCCGCGCCAAGAAACCGCACGTATTAGACATAACCGATCTATACACTCGCCGAATACTCACCAGAAGTACACTCCCGAGAACGCATAAAAATCACAGCAGAATAAGAGACGGAAATAGAAAACATGCAAACTCTCCATATTTCTGTTTCGCAATGTGCACCAAAAAACAAAAACATACAGAGCTCGCTCAACACTCACTCCCGTCACTCGCACTCCGCCACGATTCCCGTGCACACCCAAGCAGGGTTGCCACTATTTTTCAAAGAATATCTGGCAGATCATCTAAAATTGTCTGGCAAAATCTGTCACTTAACAGCGACCTCAAAGTTATCGAAATTTATCAATCGATTTTTGATAAATTTGGGAAAATATGCCACAAATTTCCAAAATGTGTGTGCAAACACTTTCATAATTCAAAAATCTGACAGAATGAGAGGTTTGTTTTTTTGTCTGGAAGCTGCAAAAAAATTCTGGCTGTGCCAGATAAATCTGGCATCCCTGCACACAAGAATACAATCCCAGCCAGGGATGCCATTATGCCAGATTTATCTGGCACAGCCAGAGTTTTTTGCAGCTTCCGGACAAAAAGACAAACCTCTCATTCTGCCAGATTTTTAAATTAAATAAGTATTTGCACACACACTTTGGAAATTTGGGGCATATTTTCCCAAATTTATCAGAAATCGATTGATAAATTTTGATGACTTTGGGATCGCTGTTTAGTAACAGATTTTGCCAGACATATTTAGTTGATCTGCCAGATATTCTTTGAAAAATAATGGCAACCCTGCTCCCAGCCAGCACTCAACGAGTGAACGGACCGAAAACGCACAAATTCCATTGCGAGAGACAGGCAGAAAAAAACATGCCGTCTGCGACGATGAAGCTCTTCATGTAGTGTGCATACGCACTTTACCAGGTATGCCAGGTGATATTTTGATAAATCTGTGCGCGGCAAATGTACAAACTTGGCTGAAAACAAGATGTAGCGACCTTTTTTTGGTTTTTACGTGAGGCAAAAATTAAGCGCAAGGTAAAAAATTGAGAAATTTGTGCTAATATGTGCATTGTAGAAGAAAGCTGTGGAAATCTGTGCATAAAAACAGGAAACTGTGGAAATCTGTGCATTTTGAAATCTGTTCAGCATATTGAAAATCTGTGACACACAGATAAATCTGTGCACCTGGCATCCCTGCACTTTACAGCGGGTTTGTCCGTCTCACCTTCGTAATAGCTTTGTTCTCCTCACACTCTCGCTCGCAGCAACAGCGTTCGTACACGCAACCGTAAAATAACCTACAGAATTAGTTCTTTTAACTTAAATTTAGGTACTTTTGAGCTGTGCATCGCTTTCGCACTTATTAGTGTTGTCAAAAACAAAACGAGAGATTTGACTCAGTCGAGGTCTTCCGTGCAGTAAGGTTTTGAGTTGTTTGGGGTATACTCAAAATTAGGTAAATTCAACTTAAATTTACGTAAATTAAACTCAAGGTTGAGTTATTATTTTTGCCGTAGTTAAATGGAAACTACCTTCAACACGGTTTACCTAATTTTACATTCCTGCACGATACCACGAGATTGAGTCAAAAGTACTGAATTTTAGGTAGTTTTTCGGTGGCGTGTAGAGTAGTGCTGACTAGAGTTACTATATTAACAAAGAGAATAGGAAAAGAGACGAATAGTGTGAAGCCAAAAATACCTTATTGAGCAGACCAATCGTGCAATGTAAATAAACATTACTCATGCCTGAGTTGGAGGAGATAAGTATTGTAAATCTATCAAAAAAAAATTTGTATTTTCGTCAGAATTTAGTGCAATCGTGATTGTAAGGTGCATTCTAGAGTCTATGTATGAGTAAAAACAAGTTTTAGAATTATTGCATCTCTTTGTTTCGAAATGCACATCGTTTGATAAACAAATCCAACGATCGACAAAAGGTTTGTTTTCAAAATATAATAGGAGTCATTTAAAGTGCTGCCTTTGGAAACGGTTGCCAAATTCTAGTGTTAAAATCATCGTAAAGGGAGTGTTGCCGTTTTGACTGATTTTCACTCTTCGTCTCTTTCACTATTCTCTTTGTATATTAAGAGTTAGGCGGACACAAAAGCCGGAAAACTGGCATCTCTTATTTCAGGAAGAAAACACTGGCATCCTATGTAAATGTTCAAACTCTAGCTTAATAATTTCATTGTCGTCGTGAGTTAGAACTTTACATGCACGAATAGAAAAACCAATTCGAAGGTCTGATGATATGATTTTATACTTGTGCGAATATCTCTTCTTGCTACAGAAAAAAATTGGTTTTTTTCGTTTCTCTACATTCGATAACACGAGATAAGAGTAAAATAGTTATTACCATAATCACAATACTTTTTACATATACATCCAACGAAAACATGTTATGTGACGTCATGCTCGATTGGCTCCAGCATTTGACATGTTCAATTAGGCAATCCATGAGACGTTTCTGATCAGCTGATTATTTCTTGTTTACTTATTCTAACGTTACTCCGAGGGATGCGACGTCCGACAATATCGTTGATTCTATCCAACATCAAACGAATCGGACTAACAAAGTTGTTTGTCGGACGAGTTTTTTTGTTCGCAGGAGAAGACTTGTTGACAGAACCCACCGCTGAATTGTCAAACAAACGTCTAATGGATTGCCTAATTGGCTCCGCTCAGTGTCTCCGCCTAACTGTGACTATAGTAACTATAGTGCTGACCGGTGGGTACTGAGATGTATTCGTACGCCCTGCTTGTTTTCGCTCCTGACGATGCTTCTGCGGGAAAGGAAAACTTCCGAGAAGCAAGCGTTTTTTCGGGCCATCACACTCCAGGAATCTATTTCCTCCGGCGCACTCCATAATCTACGACTATCCGACGATCCCTTGGTGCACTTTTCCAGCGATAAAACACCCAAAACACGTCCCAAAATGCCAGCAATTTGGGGATTTCACTTCACACACTACACAATTTTTCCGCTTCCTTGTTGGCAATACATGCAGCTATGTGGACAAAATGTTTTGATAATCTGGCCTCGGGAATACCTTATAGAATTGTGCACTTCCTAATCTTGAAGAGTTGGAGAGGATGAGCAAACTTTTCCTGCTGAAGACGGACTAGCACGAGGAAATCTGTATACCCCTGAAATATTGCTGTGAAGTGTCTTGACCGAGAGGATCGTCTCCTATGCAAAAATAAGTGTACTTGAAAACTGCATCGTTTTCTAACCAAATACAGTAGATACAGAACACTAGATTAGGATTGTCGCTGGCTTCAGTGGTAGGAACATCATTGTTTTGATTCCGGGATATACCTGTCAAATGGGCCAAATAAAAAAAGCAAAAAAAAATCCTCTATCGTCGTTTCATAGCGACTAATCATTTTTGTTTCTTTTAGCCAGCAAAACAATGGCCATTCTTGGCTAATGTGTTTTCAGTAATTAGAATGCACAAATTGTCTAAACTTGTACTGAATTTTGATAAATTTTAATTTCCTTGTGCAGTATATACAAACTCTTTCATTTAGGGTTACCAACCGACCTTATTTTAAAGGACATGTCCTTAATTTCGATGATTTGGGAAAGTGTCCTTAAGTTTACTTCAATTGTCCTTAGTTTTAGTCAATGGTATATTTGAAATCAAGTTAAGTTCGTTCAAGCGAATGAAACATTTTATTCGCCATTTTAGTTGATCACTTCCCTACGGTACATTTGATTTCTAATGTTCAGATTAATGATTCTAAAGCTTTGATAAAGTTCATTGATTGAAGTAATGTTTCAAACTAAAGTTTGTTTCTTATCTTGTTGGGTGTTGGCTGAAAAAAATGATTTTGTCCTCTAATTCAAAGCATAACATTTTGAACAGCTCTCATTTTCTATCACAGGATTCTATTCCTCAGGGTAGTCATCTCGGGCCATTCATATTTTTGCTCTATTTAAACGACTTAAACTATTTCCTGAAGTACATGAAACTTTCGTGTGCTAACGATTTCAAACTATTTCACCTTATCAGGAATGCTAAAGACGCAGAATTCTTGCAGTCCCAGTTGGATGTTCGTTCTCAAACGGGACTCGTCTGTTCAAGATTTGGGAGTCTTCCTAGATCCCGAACTAAACTTTAAACACCTCCTTGAGTACACTATTTCGAAGGCCTCTATTTTGCTAGGATTCATTTTTAAACTCACTAAGAACTTTACGATTTACGAATACATACGATTTACATTGTTTAAAAGTACAATATTGTCTTTGGTCCATTTTACCCTCGAAGACGGCAATGTAGAGCAACTTATAATCAAAATGATATTCAACGCATTGAAGCTAGTCAGAGCAAATTTGGTCGTTTCGCACTTCGTCGACTTCCATGGAGGGGCTCACTGAACCTACCAAGCTACATAGATCGCTGTAAAAACTTACTTGACCTAAAAAAAAGCTGCAAAAACTTACTTGATCTCGATCTCCAGTCTGTACGCTGAGATGTTTCGGAACCAGTTTTCATTTCCGACTTATTGCAATCTCGAATCGACATTCGCTATCGTAGAACAAATTAAGGCTATAACAGACCTTTCATCTAGTATGTGTCGTCTTTCCAAATATCCATACAAATTTCAATGCTGATGAGCAAAATTTGTTAGCCTCGGTCAAGATTCAGGATGTCCTTATTTTGCTCTTAGCCTCTCTGGTAACCCTACTTTCATTTCATAACAATAACAGTCGAAAATTTACACCGAGAAAATTCGTTATATTGAATACAGTCGTGATTCGCTGGTTGGACACTTTTTAACTGGACCGCTTTTAAGTTGGACCTCCGCTAGTTGGACCATTGTCCAACTAAAAAGCATCTGAACATCAAAATGTCGTGTCAAATTTACTTTGACAATCAATCTGACAATATTTAGAGATATGAACAGATGCATTTACACTGCCAACATCTCCTTTGGAGAGTTTTTGACAATTGTCAGTCGGTCCAACTAGCGAATCAAATTCGTTAGTTGGACAAGGCTGTGGCCCAACCAGCGAATCACGACTGTATATTGATTTCACACATATTTTTTGCAATTTATAGTAGCAGATAAAAATTACCTGTCACGCATAGATATCATGGGAAAACTAGTGAAAATATAATAGTATGCCACATAGAAATTTGTTACATAGCAGACATCACATCATTTTTCTGTTTACCTCTCGTTTATTCTGTTGCAAATTTTATGCATTGGACGTTTTCGGTCTTGAATGCATAAAAATCACAGCAGAATAAACGAGACTGAAAGGAAAAATAGGCAAACTCAATTTGAAGTTCTCGACAAACATATGATTACGGCCTAAAAGCCAACTGTCAAAATCCACATTGAATGGAAATTCCGAACAAACCGTTACGCGCCAATCACAGATGTTGGTAGTAAACGAAAGAGAAAAGTTTTCTCTTTCATAAACTGTTGTGAACTGTGTTCGGCTAGTAACCGTTTGTCCGGAATTTTCATTCAAAGTGGATTTTGACAGTTGGCTTTTAGGCCGTAATCATGTTTGCCGAGAGTTCAACTAAACGGTTTGTGGTTAAAAGCAGGCCATACTTTTCTGCGTGTTCCAAAAGCGCGGACCAAAGACTTTTACTAGAGAGACTTTCGATACTTTGACAGATATAATACCGAAAGCAAAACAAACATGTTCCGAGGCGAAAACAATGGGAACACCAGCGACAATCCTAATCTATGTTCTGTATCTACTCCAAATACCTAGACCAAAGCTTTAGATAGCAAGCGCCAATTACATTTTTTCATTCGCCAATGGTGCCAAGCCAGTGTTCCTTTCAATTTCATTTTCCGTTCCAACCACGCGTATGAGCTATAATTTCCCACCAACACTTGTTCCAGTTGGTGCGGGAAAAATCTCATAAATCCGGAAAAGACAAATGGTCAGAGAAATTGGACAGCGCTTTACTAATACGTCCGAATTCTGTATGGAGTGCCTTTTCCGCCAACCGTCAGAGATGGCTTTTCTCATCATCAAACCAGTACTCCTCACAATGTGATGTGGATGTGATAAAGATATATGAGAAATGTTCCTTATATGTTGATGTTTTTTTATGTTTTAACCTTGTGGGTGTTTCCATCTTGGGGGTATTTAATGCTTGGAAACGTGCACAAACACTAATTTTTGGAAGTGATTTTTTTTTTCATTTTCCTTGTGCTGCTTGTTTATCTTTTTTTATGTGGCGCCTTTCACCGAAAAGCGTAAAACTTTCACTTTGCACCTTTCAATTGAGTAGCAATTATTTAAATGTATGTAAACAGCTATTTTTCATTTTACACATTTTTTCGAATGAAAAATGATAAACGAAAAAAGTAAACTGATAAGTTCTATATCGCTTTTTACAAAAGATAATCATCAGAAAAAAGTGATAGCATAAGCTCGATAAAATATTCCATGAATAACAACACACCGGAAGTTCCCGGCGCTGTTCGAGTCAGTGGCGCTTGCTCAAGCGACAGGTTCGATTTGATTCCCTCCGATTCCGATCTGCCCACGCTATTGCAATATCACATTCGCATATACATATGTGCCCTGATGCAAATGTAACTGGATTCCAATTTCATACTAGTCTGCGCATTCTCTAAAGCTTCCAATGTGGCCACCCTCTACTGATTTGCACACTGCAACCCAAGTTTTGATTAATTCAATCAACATAAATCGATTTCTGGGAACGTCGTTCATAGCGCACCGGATAGACGGGCTATCAGTGCAGTGAGGGAGTGTGTATAGATACAGATTTCGATATGATTCTTTTGTGTTATAGTCTTTTCTTCTCGATTATATAATGATCAAACGTTAACCCTCTCATGCCCAAATATTTTCTAGTGCATATAGGATTCCAACGGGATTGTCTTTATTTGTAATTATTGGTGTGAGATGACATAGATTGCACTTGTAGTAAGCATTGTTACTTGAGTACAGTGCTTACAAAAATCGTATCGCATGCTTCATGACATTTTTAGGCCTTATACAGAAAAGTACTGGCTGTTATTCAACCTTCTGCGGTAGTAGCTGAATTGGAGGGCATGAATTGATATGGGCGTTAAAATTCTGCAGTGCAAAATGGATAGCGGATAGGAGATAACTCTCAATACAAAATTAATCAAATCAACGTCGATGTTCTGGATTCAATTTAATGCTCCGTAAATGGTGTACTAAGATGTTATTACTTCGTAATGCTTTTCGATAATTCGCTCCCCTCGGTAATCGGCTGATTCAAGTTAGTATATCTCAGTAGCATATTAAGAAATTCGGTTTGGTAGGGGTTTGATGAAAATCGAACACACTGTCAACCGACATAATACCGAAACCGTAATGCTTGAAGTTTTAAAATTTTGAGAAAGTTTTCCAACACGAAACAGAGCATCTTTTGATATACATAATACTTTGAGTAATTAATTTTCCCAGAAGTAATTATGGAGAATTATTTCATAACAGACCTTGAGTCTTCAGAAAATTTGTTGAGATTGTCATTTAAAATAACTTTGTTGAAGGTATGAATACTGTATTTGTAAATCGAAGCTCTTTTTGACGACTGAAAATGAACCTGATGTGACTCGCAGTGAATAGAAAAAATATTCATTCAACTATCCATGTTATTCATTCAGTTGAATATCGTACAATATATTCAATTCACTAATTATCTAGGAAAATGTTTTCAAATGCCGGTAAAGCATATAAAACAACAATCATCATCGCTTTCATTGTGCTAGGGCCTACTTTGATACGTTTGATTCGTTGCTGTAAGTTCGTTTCGTATAATAATCGGAGACGAATGAAAATCTGCATGGATGAATGGGCGGTTTATTCGTTTGACGTTTTCAGCTGCGTCACTGAATATTGAAAATGAATGCGGCTGAATATGATCAATTTTCATTCAATGAATTTGAATATTTTTAACTCTGCTGTAGAGGGATTCCATGAGCAACCGGCCAACCACAAAATATGACAATCGCCGATTCAAACAAATTTTTGCAGTTATGTTTGGTTTATGAGTCTCCGTAATATTCTCTGCCATTTGCAATATTTTGCAACAAGAGCAATTTTTCAAAAGAGCGTAGACGTTTCTACGTGCATTAATTTCAAAATTTTTGGTTCGATTATTCTATTTTAAACAGCAAAACTATCTGAGCACGAGTTACAGGGAATGAATACTTCTGCGCGAAAAAACATGCACTCAAAAAAATGTTGTGTCATTTTTCACAAAAACAGCAATTTCTGTTAAAAATTTTAATTCCAAAAACTTTTTTTTTTGATTTTTTTTATTTTGTTATGTAAAATCTAAAGAGAAAAGAAACATTTTAAATGTGATTGCATGTTAGAGAACTTAACGGTGAAAAAGTTTTTCTAACAATAACTTTATAGATGTTATTAAATTTCATACAAATTGACATACAAAACTGCATATTTATTACAGAATATAAATGTAAGTATTCTTTTAAACCAAAATGCATTTAACAAATCTTCCAAAATGCGATTGTTGTCGAAATATTTGTGCTTTTGTTTCAACAAAAAGGAGTAAGAAGTAAGGAGTATTTATTTATTTATTAACAGTTTAAGGCCGAAGTGGCCTGTGCCGTATACAAAAGATTCCTCCATTCCACTCGGTCCATGGCCGCGCGTCGCCAGCCACGCAGTCTGCGAAGGGTCCGCAAATCGTCTTCCACCTGGTCGATCCATCGTGCTCGCTGCGCGCCACGTCTTCTTGTACCGGTCGGGTTGCAATTGAGAACCGTTTTCACCGGGCTATTGTCCGACATTCTGGCTACGTGCCCGGCCCACCGTAGTCGTCCGATTTTCGCGGTATGACAGATGGGTGGCTCCCCCAACAGCTGATGCAACTCATGGTTCATTCGCCGTCTCCATGTGCCGTCTTCCATCTGCACTCCACCGTAGATGGTACGCAGCACTTTCCGTTCGAAGACACCAAGTGCGCGTTGGTCCTCCACGAGCATGGTCCAGGTCTCGTGCCCGTAGAGAACTACCGGTCTAATCAGCGTCTTGTAGATGGTCAACTTCGTACGACGGCGAACTCTGTTCGACCGAAGTGTCTTGCGGAGGCCAAAGTAAGCACGATTTCCTGCCACGATGCGTCTACGAATCTCTCTGCTGGTATCATTGTCGGCGGTCACCAGTGAGCCCAAGTACACGAACTCTTCAACCACCTCGATTTCGTCGCCACCGATGCAAACTCGAGGCGGGCGGTTCTCATTCTCTTCTCGTGAACCTCTTCCTATCATGTACTTTGTATGTAGTTTCGTGCAATAATATCAACGTCATCGGCGAAGCCAAGTAGCTGAACGGACTTTGTGAAAATCGTACCACTCGTGTCGATCCCTGCTCTTCTGATTACACCTTCCAGCGCGATGTTGAATAACAGACACGAGAGACCATCACCTTGCCGTAACCCTCTGCGTGATTCGAAGGGACTCGAGAGCGTCCCTGAGACACGTACTACGCACATCACCCGATCCGTCGTCGCCTTCACTAATCGCGTCAGTTTGTCCGGGAATCCGTACTCGTGCATAATCTGCCATAGCTGATCTCGATCGATAGTGTCGTATGCGGCTTTGAAGTCGATGAACAAATGATGTGTGGGCACATTGTACTCGCGGCATTTCTGCAGTACTTGACGAAGAGCGAACACCTGGTCCGTGGTAGATCGTTCGCTCATGAAACCCGCCTGGTACTGCCCCACGAACTCTCTTGCAATTGGTGATAGTCGACGGCATAGTATTTGGGAGAGTACCTTGTAGGCGGCGTTCAGCAGGGTGATTGCTCGGTAATTACAGCAATCCAGCTTGTCGCCCTTTTTGTAGATAGGACACACGACACCTTCCATCCACTCCTCCGGTAAAATCTCCTCCTCCCAAATCTTGGTAATCACCCAGTGCAGCGCTTTAGCCAGTGGCTCGCCACCGTGTTTTAGTAGCTCGCTTGGTATTTGGTCAACCCCAGCGGCTTTATTATTTTTGAGCCGGCTAATCTCCTCCTGGATTTCTTGGAGATCCGGAGCCGGTAGTGTAATGTCTTCCGCGCGTGCTCCCAGGTGCGTTACCGTGCCATCCTCGTCATCTGCTGCATCGCCGTTCAGGTGTTCTTCGTAGTGCTGCCGCCACCTCTGGATCACCTCACACTGGTCCGTGAGAAGATTCCCGTTTGTATCTCTGCACATGTCGGCCTGTGGTACGTGGCCCCTGCGCGAGCGGTTCAACTTCTCGTAGAATTTCCGTGTGTCTTTAGCGCGGTACAGCTGCTCCATCGCTTCGCGATCTCGGTCTTCCTGCTGGCGCTTTTTGGTCCGGAAAACCGAGTTCTGCCTGTTCCGTGCCTGATTATATCGCGCCTCGTTCGCCCTCGTGCGGTGTTGCAGCATTCTCGCCCATGCTGCATTCTTCTCTTCGACTAACTGCTCGCATTCGCCGTCGTACCAGTCGCTTCTTCGGTCCGGGCCCACCGTACCTAGTGCGACGGAAGACGAGCTGAGAGGTGCACTGAAGCCGCAATGCTACCTGGGTGCTAATGTTTGTCGTTTTAAAAGCCGTAAAAGAAACATTTTCAGTATTTGGATTTTGATCATGGAGAAGCTTTAAAAAAATTCCTAACAACTTTTGATATAACTTAATAATTTAAGTCAAAAATACAATTTTCTTTTTGAATATGAATCTAAACACAATTTTAAAGTAAAATGCTCATAACAAGAATTTTCTAAAATGCAGTAGTTCTCGAGATATTTCAAATTTTGTTTTAACAACACAATTATTTTGTATTATTACGACCTTTTCATAATTTACTCTCGTTTCTTCATCAACAACAATAGGTTTTACAAAAGTCCCATAAAGTTTCCTGTAACTCTCCCTTTGACTTCAAGGCGATATTGTAAACCATTTGAAAACTACATTAAAACCAACCTATAACTCCGGAACCAAAAGTTTGATCGGGATGAAATTCAATAGCAGCCAATTGAAGCATTGCACCAATCATTTCAAATTTGGAAGATGGTGGAAATCGGTCAACAATTTTCTGAGGAATAGATGTGAAATTAACATTGGCAAGTCTTCCGGGGCATCAAAACCGAAATATCTCAATCGGCTCGGACACACAACTTCACCGTCACCGAGTGTGAGAACGTCGAGGAGACACCGGAGCATGAGAACTCTCTGTCTGAAATCTCTATCGGCGTAAGCTAGCTACATCACCGGGGACTAGACTGAGTAAACCGTGACGATACACCACCTGTCAAGGGTCACCAGCGAACCAGAGGCCCTGCTCCAGCGGAATCGCCGAACTGACCTCGACAGCTGATTCTGAGCCAACCGGTTTTTTTCCCGGGGCACACTGGGTGAAAAGGCAGAAGTTAAAATCTTCAGCTCGGAGACGGTGATTGATTGCAAGGACCTGGATGAGATCACGACGGGAGACTAGCTGAGAGGTGCACTGAAGCCGCAATGCTACCTGGGTGAGGTGCACATGACGATCCGGTTAAATAAGGGTTACGGAGGAGCTCAAACAGCGATAATTCGTTTACCGGTAACCGCTGCCGACAAATCTCTGGAGGTAGGAAAAATTACGGTTGGATGGGCCAGATGCCATTGAGAGCCGCCCCAACAGTGAATAAACAAGTGAAGAAATGCCTCAAGTGTTTGAGCTTTGGACATTTGGCAGGGGCTTGTAAAGGCCCGGATAGATCCCTGATGTACTGAAAATACGGAGAGATGGGCCATCCTGCAAGAGACTGCACGCAAAGGACGAAGTACACTAAGTTTGATTTTTGTGTTTCGAATGCATCGTCAGTAACTAGCATCAACTGGGTGTCTAATTAGACGATGTATCTAAATTAGCACCCAAATTTGTACTAGTTACACACAAAATCCAAATAGTTTACACGGCACATGAGAACACCTAAAGCAACTGGCTTGTCCCGAGTGATGTCCTAGGAAGCAAATACAGAAGCTCTGGTTTGCTGACGAGAAAGCGAGAACACAGTTGGTGCTAGTAACCGAAGTGCAAACCATGCCAGGCCAGTGGATGGAAGCAACCATCAGACGGGTGGCTTCAATTCCCTTCCAACAAGAGGGCGACTGCAGGCCAGCGGAAATGGAGATAACCCAGATAGATCTGAATCATTGTGACATCGCACAGCAGCTGTTGTGGCAGTCTACGACAGAAACAATGTATGACGTCGCTTTAATTGTAGAGCTGTATCCGGTCCCCCTTGGTGATGGTAGCTAGATGGCGAAAGTTTTATTTCGGAGTGACAAGAGGGAGCCTATCCTCGACGTCACATTCTGTAGCCCCTCATTGACGGCGAACATGGATTGAGAAGTATGCGAAACGTACACGACCACCAGGCGATTCGCTACTGTATCGATCAACGGAACACTGCTGCAGCACGGAGAAGGATGACCGGCGAGCGAAAGTGGAAGACAAGAGCTTTCAACAAAAACCTCTTCGTTGAGGCACTTCGGCAGAACGGCGGGATCGAGAACGTGGATACGGCTGATCTTACAAGTAGAATTTTGACGACTTTTGACGCCACAATGCCGCGAAAACTGGAAACAAGCAATAGAGGGCGTCCAGCGCAAGGCAGCGTTTCCGGAAGCTAGATCCGCTTTAAAATGGGAGATCAGACTTCGCCAATCCCTGGGCGACGCGTACCGAGTTGTGATGACGAAAATGAAGGGCTTAAAGAAGCCAGCCGAAATGCGCCCGGGTTAGCTGAAGGTAATCGTTGAGGGTCTCTTCCCGAAGCACGATCCAACTATCTGGCCACCAACAACCTGGTTGAGTTCCAACAACCACGTCGACTACGCCTGCGAAAAGACGGCGAAGGCAACAAACGCAATAGCGACGATCAAGCCAAACGTCGGCGGTCCGAGAAGCAGTATGAAACGTCATCGATATTGCGATATGCGGTTTCTACCTGAAGTTCCGCTGAACACCAAGCGGAACTGTCAATAGCTGAACAGAACATTTCGGCTGATGGCCAGTATACGATATCGCCGGGATGATCCCCAGCTGCATCAACCTGGCAGAGGATATCGAGTGCTACAATCGTAGAAACACCAGAAATGCGAGGAAGACGGTGAGAATCGATTCGATAGCATGGTGGCAGCAGGAAAGGGACAATACCGGCTCATCCCAAACTTGTCGACGTGGATCAATATAATGCACGGAAAGGCGAACAACAACCTGACAGTTTGAGAATGTCAAGGAGACACCGGGATATGTGGTCTTCGAATGCCCGAGGCTCGAAGCGACGTGCAGGGAGATGTTTGAAACAGGAAGAGCGGACATCAACCCCATTATCCGGATTCCGGGTCCGTCTACAGAATGACAAGCTAAGCAAATTCGTGGAATGCCGTCAACAGAGTGGTAACGCAGATCATGACCGCATATCAAATGGAGCCTGTCAGAGTAAAAGCAGGCAGTCGGCACCGATCCGCTCAGCTTTCACTCTGACATCACCCCTTTGGTTTGCAGCAAGCCGGTTTCTCGCATATCGCATCCTACTGTCAGTACCAGCACCTGCTCAGCTTCTCGCCGCCACTCTGTAAGTGGCCTTACAGTGGAAATGGCGTGATGAACAGCGAGCTACAGTAGGTTAGATCCACCGCTGGGGACTAGTCGAGTAGACTGCGACAGAGTGCCGGGTATGGGTCGTCGGAGCGCCATGGGTATGGGTCGTCGGGGCACTACGATCCACCCGGAATCGCCGGACCGACCACGGCACCCTACCGGTTGGGCCGGTAGAAATATGGCGTGAACTAAAGAAGAATCGGTATCAGGAGAGTTTCTTTCGCCGCGGAACTATCCGTCAGCGCGCTGCAGCGTAAGCTAGTTCCACTGCTTGGAACTAGACTCAGTATGCTGCCACTTAACACCACCAGTACGGGTCGTCGAACCGCCGCTCCACCGGAATCACCGAACTAACCTCGGCACCTGGTTGATTGACTCGGTTTCGGGAGAACATCTCTAGCCAGGGTATTCTACGTCGGAGTAGGCTAAGTCCACCGTGGATGACCAGACCGAGTAGCTCGCGAACAAGTCGGGAGCTCAACGAGGAAGTGGGGCTAAATGTTACGGGAGTCAAGGGGCCTAAAAGGCACCGGATAGGGAGGATAGGTAGGAAAGGAGCTCAAGAAGTTGCGGTGAAAGGCAGAAGGGAGCAGAGTCAACGCCGCCTCCACCCCCAAAGTTTTGCCGTAAGGTAGTGCTGAGGAGGAATCAGGTTCCATGCAAGAGTAGTTGCTTTAGCGGGTCGGGTGGCTACCCAAACCCTCTCCCTGAGTTGTTAGCTTGTGTACAATTTTTTCCTGTTCAGAGTGTTTTGAACATTTTTTCTGCTCTTTATAAACGCTTAAACACACATACAGACATTATCCCAATTGATCCAGCTGGGTCGAATGATATGAGAAGGAAAGAGTTTTTAAAGTTTGAGCGAATCCTATACATTTCATTTGTAAGAAATGTAAAAATGGGAAAAATTAATAAAAAGATCAACAAACTCAGAACTATTAGTTGTACCAAACAAAATGTTCATACAACCGAAATTACATTCATTTACCTATAATTTAACAGTACAATACATATTTCATATCGATGCACTGTAACCGGAAATATCTAATTTCAGAGTAAAATTTAAAAGTTTTTACTATAACTTGAAAACTAATCGACTATAAATTTTTTTGACTTACCACCAACATTTAGAGTACAGAAATGCTGTAAACTACTGTAACTTATGCTAGAATTGATGGAATTAGGATTTTTTCACAACATCTTGGTTCCATGATGAATTCACTAAAAGCCGTTAAACGGTGAAAAATTAGGTTTACAATAGCTTTGAGTTGGAAGCTAATTAAACAAAGAAACTAATTTAAAATTACGCAACAAGTTAAAGTTTCTGAAGGGGGAAGAGTCCGGATTCCCAGGACCCTCCCCCTGGAATCGCCCATACGGTCCATTAGTCCTTCTTCATCCAAAAAAAAAACAACTAGGACGGACGAAAATATGCTATTGAAATTGATTACCGACTGCATTATATGCACTAAATCAAATAAAATTCAGAAATAACTTACCTTGATACATTCATTTTCCCAAGTAACTTCCACTCCGTGTCACTAATCCTTATTAGTGTGATTCAATGCTACCGAACAAATGGAAAGTTTTCGTTTATTAATCTCTCGTATATGCTCGCAGGTAAATCCAAACCGATTTATTATATTTATCTATCATACATTCAACTTTGCACCGCGCGTCTCCACAGTCAGAAAACTGCTTCGACCACACAGACACACACCGTTGCGCGGCAGCTTGGTTTCGTCCGATTATGGCCTGCTGTGGGACTTGCTGGACTTTTAACTACCGGAGCTTTTATTGTTCACAACCATTATCACGTTCACCGCACGGGGTACTTTCGCGAATCACCCCAACTGAACCAGGTCACACTTGCCGCGGACTTCCGGACAGGAAATTAATGACTTTTTTCACACTTTCACACGCCGCTTTGTTTGCTGTTCTCCTCTCTATCATTCTCTCCCGCAGGACCACCACGGCTTAATTTGAATATGACTTTTTATTCAATTTTCACATGCGGCACAAAGTGGACACTAACGAGCGGGATAAAAGTTTAATGTGGCTTGTGCCATCACCCGTGGAAACTTTTCGCTATTTCTCCTGCACACTTCCGAACAGCACCGGCGAAACCATTTGCACCGTCAACCCACCCAAATCTATCGAAGCATTGCAAATACTCGAAACTTTAACGTATCTCCACTGCCCTAATGGTTCGGCTCATCAGATGACACGGCACTCGCGGTTCCAGCCGACTGCTGGAATCGAAAGAAGGGCGGTAGGTACTTGACACTCCCTGTATGTCGTGCTCTAGTTTGCCTGTGCTGCTGCTACTACTAGTTTTTATTGACCCAGAGAGCAGCAAATTGCAATTGAAAGCGCCCCCCTTCGGTGCGTGCGTGTCTATTTTGGCAAACACCCAATGATGCGTTACCAATCGAATAATGTAGAAGGAGGTACCAATAGACCGCAAATCGTTTTCTATGCTGGAATCTGATGATTTGATTCTAATCGTTCCCTATTCGGATGGGTTTATTTATGTACGCTATTATGCTGCTGCCTGCCTGTGTTAGACCGGCACCCGTTCGAGCGCACTAACTAATTCACTATCCGGTATGATGGTTTGTCAACACAACCAATTTTGTCCGCTCGTCGTTATGGAAAAGCCAGGTGGGAGTTTCGATTCCATCAGTTTATGATTGAGTTGCGGGGGGATGATGGAAGCCCTGGAAGTAAACGGGAATGGTCGAATGAGCTGACTAATTGAATGGATGAAATTAATTGCGGGCTGAATCTTTTGTCGAGTGATCAATTAGCAAACGATCGTAAAATACGCGTTTCATGTTAGTTTGTGTCTCTGGTTTGAGTTTTATGTTGGGCCGGCAGGGCACAAGTAATAAATCGCTCTTGATATGATGTATATTAACGGATCAGTAACATAACATTTTTATAGTGTTTAGGTCAGAAACGGAATTTAGATGGACAGGAAAACTTGAATTCATTGTTTTTACATTTCTTACAAAAGAAATGTATCGGATTTGCTCAAACTTTGCACACTTTTTCCGGGGCCTGGAGGGCTAAGTCTCATATACCAATTGACTCAGCCCGACAAATTGGGACAATGTCTGTGTGTGTGAGTGTGTGGGTATGTATGTATGTGCACTAATGTCATGTAATTATCTCAGCAACCGCTGAACCGATCTTAACGAAATTAGTTTCAAATCAAAGGCCTAAGGTTGCCATTTGACACTATTATTTTTGTTTTTCAATATGTTGTTTATTTTCTAAGATATGGATGATTTTATCAAAACACAATTTGACACTATTATTTTTGTTTTTCGATATGTTGTTTATTTTCTAAGATATGGATGATTTTATCAAAACTCAAAGGGTTTAAAGCAAATAACTTTGGAACAAAGCAATGCAATCATAGCTATAGGTTGTTAAAATCCGTTCACGAACAGCGGAGATATTAAACATTTTGCATTTTTATTCATTGCTTACCAATTTCCACTAACTAAAAATGAGATCTTTGCATACAGAGTATTGCTATACGGGTGTTTTAGGGCAAAATTAAACCGATTTTGAATATCGAGATATGAAAACACATCTGCGTGATTCAAGGAATTCGATTCCGAAAATATTTTGTGAATTAACTTAATAATTAATTAACTATTTTTTAAAAATTAATACGCAAGTTTACTTCAAAGACAAAACAATTTGTAAATATACTTCAAAGTGAAAATTTGTCCAGAGTTGATGTATTTATCCGTTGTAATAAGCATTGCGTTCAGTCGCGAGATAGACGTTGGAAGGTATATGAATGCACAGATCACCAAATAATCCACCTAGTAGTGAGAAAATAGATTTCTAACATAATTCATGTTCATATTATACTCGTAGCAGCGAGAGTAACTGTGTTTTTGAATAACAAAATTCTAGTGATAGTTTATCTTCTTTTATAAGACTTATGTTATAATAATTATGGCGTAAAAATTATCAGTTGCATTATGTATAATAAATATGTAAGGAATCAAAATTTTGCCCTATATGCAAAAATAATGTCACACAACTAACCATCATTTACCATTCCTCACTTGTCGACCCTCCCCATCCCCGATCTCTCCCACATCGTGTTCGTGGTAACTGTCACGACTCAGATCTATCATGATATTTCCAAATCCATTTCTAATATGTGTCATAGATCTTCAACTAATCCGAAATATTTGTTAGTATCCTAGCTAATAGAATCTTGCGATGTATGTGTTCAGGTTAAAGAAAACAAACCTTCTGTTTCCCTATAACTAGTCTTCCATTTTAATGTAGAACAGAGCCACTTGCGGAAACAATCTAAATATTACATGCTACTTGAAAAAGAAAATATTTGTGGTCCTGAGAAAATTTGCAAAATATTTGTATTATTAGAAAATTACTTTATGTTTAACCCTGCTTTCCTCTGAAGATGAGGGGCTATTCCTTCGAAACATTGAGCGTTTGTATATACTATAATTACGAAAATCCTTGGGAATTTCAAATTGGGTAATATGGTTGTTTGAAGACAAAAATGTTGAAAAGAAACAGCTCACGTGCACTTTTTTAAACTTTTCGTATCTCTACTGAATTTTGAATTAAACATATGCTCAAGTCATTTACAAATTGAGAACACCTGTTTTGAATTGATATTATTGAAAATGCAGAGTCATTGTATTGGAAGGCACTTTTATGAAAAATAACGGATCAAATTCCAAAAATATCAACAAATTTACTTGCATCCCAGTAAAGGATGCTTTAAACTTATAGCAATGGTTTCAATTGCCCAAATGCCTTATGCTGAGAACGCTTCAATTGAAGCTTCAATGCCAGAATTAGTACAGGCATTGGACAATTCAATAGACGCTTTGTTTGAGTGCTCCGTATTCTACACGTAAATTAGCGAAGGTTCCAATCACTGTTTATGTGTTGGACAGATAGTTGATCTCACTGAATTTATGTCATACATATTACTGTGTAACTACAACAGATACGGAGTTGTACTAAAAACCCCAATATACATTTTTCATGATCAATGTGTCTTAAAAAAATAGTTATTTGCGAAAACATACGACTTGTAATTTCAAGAATCTTCGTCTCTCAAAAGCAGTCCAGGGACGTATTGTTTTGTGTAGGACCCATATCTCCAGAACGAGAATTCCAAACGAAATAATTCTCAAGTGATAAGGATGGGTGGTAAGAGGCTGCATTGTTATCGACTCAATGTACGCCTTTTGTGCCGTCGACAATAATATAATTGCCAACATAACCTGGACACTTGACACTCTTTTCTATATACTTCAATGCAAATGAATACTATTTACAGCTGGCCTCATCTCAGTTTACTATTTCCAGTTACGCGTTAAGATACTGGACCTGAAAATTCTATGCTGTACAACAATCATTTTTCAGATATCTGTGACCAAAAAACATTCTAAGACAAATTCCTGATTTCTAGATTTCTTGATGACTAATTAAGGTACCTCAATAAAGTAGAAACACCAGATAATCTTAAAACGCCGTCAAGAAAAGAAGAACGAAAATGTGCTCTTTTCAATGGGTTTTCACAAACACTTCAGAAAAGAATGATTTTGGAATTCGTGAAATTCGTTTTATTCATTTACTTCATTTAACCAACTTTTTTAAATTTTATTCTATATGCTCATTCTTTCCAGATCATGTAGTTCATGTATTATATTCGTTTTGTTTATTTTTTTTTTTTTCATTTTGAATATTTGACTTATTTTGAATATATAATCATTCCATTTTATTGATTTTTTCATTAAGCATTCTTTTAATTCTTTTTATTCATTTCACCTCATTTTATTTATTGTATTCATTTCATTCTTTCGATAAGTTTATTATCTCATGCGTCTTATTCGTATCATTCATATTCCTGCAGTTTTCTAGATGTAATTAGTTTAAGTTTCCATCATTGGGGCCGAGTGCGGCCTGTTGATGTGTGCGATAAATAAATAAATAAATAAATTCATTAATTTATTTATAACATTAATTAGACGCTATTTAATTTATTCTTTTAATTCTATTAGTTTTTAACATCGCTGATTTTTTTTTCATTTCAATCATTTTATTGTTTAAAAACAAACAAAATTTAAAAAAAAATGATAAAATACATGAAAAGAAAACATTTTTATTCATTTTATTACTTTTTCATTTTGTTTATTTTATTCATTCTTTTCATTTCATTGATTTTATAACACTCCGCATGCTTAAGAACAACCACGTTTTCAAACAGCTATAACTTTGGGGTTGGACAAGATTTCCTCACAAAAAAGTAAAACTAATAATTGTGACTATCACCGTTTATTTGAGCGCTAATAGTTACAAGAAATATTCGTAGGACTGAAGTTATTGCAATTGTTCTGTTACTATGTTTTAATTGCCGCAAGGTTCTACTGTATCGATTTTGTTGGCTATTTTCGGCAAATTTGAGACTAAGAGAAACGAAAGCAATGAAATTGAAAGACGGATAGGTATTCTAGAGCGAATCAGTTATAAACTTAGAACGGAAAACTAGAACTAGGCAGGCTCATATGGGCATGATCGAAAGGAAATGTGAAGAATTTTTTGCCTTCTGCAGAGTAGGAGTTGGGCGTTTCACCCAAGTCTACCGCATGGTCTATGGTAGAACATAACTCATCATCACCGGCGTCGGCGGTAAAACATGATGATGAATTATGTTCTACCATAGACCATGCGGTAGACTTGGGTGAAACGCCCAACTCCTACTCTGCAGAAGGCAAAAAATTCTTCACATTTCCTTTCGATCATGCCCATATGAGCCTGCCTAGTTCTAGTTTTCCGTTCTAAGTTTATAACTGATTCGCTCTAGAATACCTATCCGTCTTTCAATTTCATTGCTTTCGTTTCTCTTAGTCTCAAATTTGCCGAAAATAGCCAACAAAATCGATACAATTGTTCTGATTGGATTTCACTGGATCAGTGCTGCCTGAGACATTTTCAGTTATCGGTGAATAATTATATTTTGATATATCTTCGTTGTCTTCAAATATTGTTGAAAACTGATAAATATTATTAATGTAGACTGCTTTCAGCTATCTTTTCTGACCAATCGAACTATCTAAAACTTTGCAAGAGATGTGTATTAAGGATCGGTATGTGAAAATTGAGGAGCTTCTTTCATTGATAGATAAGCATCTATCTTGATCTAAACAGGTTTTTGTGTTTCTTTAGTCTTACACATTAAACAAACTGTTGCGAACCATATATGAGCTAGGAAAATATTAGGCATGAAAGGGTTAATTATATCCATATTATTCATATTATTTATCTTATTAATTCAACCTTTTTTTTGCATTATGCATATTATTTATTTCATTTATGTTAATCATTTTATTAAATTGTTTTTTCCCAGTTCGTATATTTTATTCAGTTTCTTCATTTTATTAATTCGGTTTAATCAGTTATTTTTATTATTGTATGACAGTTTGTTAGCTTAAAACAATTTAATTTACTCTCTTAATTACATAACTTTTGAATATTGTCTAATTTCCATTTGAGCTAATTTGATTTATTTTATAAATTTGATTTATATTAATCATTCTATCCATTTTATGAATAACTTTTTTATTTGTTTGCTTCATAATTATTCAAAAATTTTAGTTGTTTTATTATTTTTCTTTAATTTATTCACTTTATTCGAAGCATTATTCGTGCAGGACTCGAAACTGTGCTTATTTCACATCTAGTTGCTTGCCAATTTTGCGTTTGTTCGGCAAACTAATAAGTAATACAACAGTGATATGTGTAAGAAATGTTTCATCTCACTGATAGGTGGATTAATTCGGTTTTTCATTTACTTAGTATTATAGAAAGAAGTACATCGATCGAAAATATGCACATTGAATATTTACGAATTGAATTTATTCTATATTGTGATTCAACATTGAATGGCGACGAAATGTACACTACGATTTTTTTGTTCAGTTTTCAAAGGTTACTAAAACCAGGTTGTCAGCATTTTTGACACCATTTTGAAAACCAAGATTTGCGACATCCGGTGTAGCGGAAATACGTACGAAACGAATCGAATAACTCTTTCGTATTCTCTTAACGATACGAAACGAAACGAAATTTCAATAGTTTGCGAACTATTGCGAAATTTTTTAAAAATCATTTAATATAATAAAGTTAATTCTTTTTAATACTTTTGTATATTATGAAAAATTGTTATAACTCATGTTAAGCGATCGAAGATTAAACAATTTTTTCCAACATTTGTGACTGCATATTTGTAAAAATAGTGAGGTAAAACCATATACATTATTAGAGCAATTACCTCTTTTCTAGTTAACCCAAGGCTTACTGGACCACAGCAGCAATATCATGTCCAATATCTCATGTGAAAATTGCCCGATCAATACAGTCAATAAACTGTTCAAAGCATATTCTCTTTCCAGTAAATAATTCTAGTAATCTGAAATATTTAGTAATGTTCAATGTTTAGGAAGACAAATCCATTTTTTGTTGGTTGTTTCTCAGTAAATAATTTTTGCATTTTAGTGTACAACAGAGTCACTCACGGAAACAAATTTTATTTTAAATCCTACTTGGAAAGGAAAATATTTGTAGTCTTGTGAAAATTTGCAAAATGTTTTTATTATGAGAAAACTATAACTAATTAATGTTCAAACCCTGCTTTCATCTGTAGATAAAAGAATATCTCTTCGATACGTTGCACTATGGGCAGGCATGTGATCAAAAATCGAAAACCACATGAACTCCAATTGAATTCGATTCTAGACTGAGTGTTTTATATACTATATTTAATGAAATCCTTATGTATCTCAGAAAAATATTGGACTTAACTGGGTAATACGAATATTTAAAGATGAAAGTTTTGAAAACAGGCATTCCGCGTGCATTTTTTAAACGTCTCGCTACTGAATTTTGGATGAGACATATGTTCAAAAATGTCATCTGCAAACTAAGATTAACCTTTTGTGATGATATTGTTGGAAATGCCTATTAAAAACATCCACAAATTAGATCCGGGAAAAAACCTCCCAAAGACCCCCTGAACTCTCGGAAAGGGATACTAGTATAATGATTCTTTTAACTTATAACGAAGATTTCAGTTGCCCACATTTGCTCTATACTGAGAACGCTTCAGTTGGAGTTTCAATGGCAGTCACAATCAGTAGTCTTTCGCGGAATTGGAACGAGAATTCCGAACGAAAAAATTTGCAAGCTATAAGGACGACTGGAAAGAGACAGCGTTGTAATCAGCTGACTGCGTGGCTTTTATACTATCGACAATTATATAACTGCTAACATAGCCTAGACACTGTACCCTTTCGTCTATTTGCTTCAATGCAAACGAATACTTCGAAATATTTACCTGTCTCATTTATCAGTATTCTCTCTCTATCGCTCTCTTTTAAGGGGCTTGAAATCACGAATCTCATCTTCTCATCTTTTTTCCAGAAATCTGTGATCAAAAAGACATCTTTGAATCCCAAAACAAGTTGAAACTCCAATTTCCAAATAGCTAATTAGGATCCATAAATAAAACGGAAATGCCAGATAATCTTGAACTACATCGTCAAGAAAGAAAGAACGAACACGAAATACCAATTTTCCTGCAAGTATTAGTATATTAAAATTATGTCTTCGGCGAAGTTGTAGAGCAAGCTTTTGCCAACAACTTCGCTGAAGGCATAAAGTCTTCATCTTTAATATCTTCAACATTATTGCTGGTCGTTTGTCCCTTTAAAGCCTTTTCATTACTATAACTTTTAAATATCATTCTGACAAGTTCGGTATGTTCTGTTAAAAAGTTGGAATTACCGAAATGGACAACTTTCTATATTACAACAACGGTTTATCTTGTGAAGTTTTCTAAATTATTTTGCAATTTTGAAAAAAAAATAACGTATTTTAAATGGTTATTGGTTGCTAGCGTGGAAGCAGCTGAGTTTACGTAATTAGTTTTTTCAGCCTACTTATCAAAAATTGCAAGACCTGTCATTTTCTGCTACGATTTTTGTGATTAATCATCCTATAACTGATATTTTTCAACTATTTTTTTCTGCTGAAAGAAATGAGCTAACGTCTTTAGAAAAATTGTGGAGATTTATTTCATGAATATTTATTCTGAACACATGAAGTCTCTTCTTGTAATGTTTAAGAAATTATAGCTCGTAATATTTGGATGACCCAAAAAATATTTTTAAAATATCTTTTGAATTATCATTCCTACGGGTTCCATATATTCTATGAAGTTATTTCAATCGTCAAAATACACAATTTTTATAATTGCATAATTTTTCATATATCGAGTATTTTCGAAGATATTAGACATTTTTGCCTTTCTCATATAAAGAAAGGCTATGCAATCACTGTAAAAATCGACCTTTTACCCGAGGCCCGGAGAGCCCAGTGTCATACACCATTCGATTCAGTTCGTCGAAATCGGCAAATGTCTGTGTGTATGTATGTGTGTGTGTCATTTAAACTTACACAATTTTCTCAGAGATGGCTGAACCGATTTTCGCAAACTTAGTTTCATCTGAAAGGTATAACGCTTCCATGCTATTGAATTTTTAGTTGATCCGACTTCCGGTTCCGGAGTTACGGGTTGAAGAGTGCGGTCACACAGCAAATTCCCATATAAACTGATTGGTATCATTATGTTCAAATGATGTAAAACATATTAAAATTGATGTAACATTACTCTAGTTTGTGGGTCTGGATCGCTAATGATCAATCAAAGCAGCTTTGACTACATTGGCCACCTATGACAGTTCATGACGCCCCCGGGGAACCCGCCAAGTTCCTAAGCTAATATCACACCCATTCCCCAACGAATTCTCTACAGATTTTAACAAACTTGATTTCAAATGAAAGATACAGTAATACCATTGACTGCTGCTGAATTTCATTCGGTTCTGACTCTTGCTTCCGGAGTTACAGGGGTGTTAGTAAGGATACACTGGAATTTCCCATATAAATCGGTACAATCGTAATACCTCAAAGGCTAACAAGTATTGAAATGGTCACCAAATTACTTCTAATCGCAGATCTAGATCACTGATTGCCAATCAAACATTCTTTGAATATATTGTCCACTATCGACTATCAAATCATCTATAACTGTAATGGAGACTACGAGAGACAAGTGAACTCTTTTGAGTTTTATATTGTTAACACATCATTTCTAATTGGCTGCCCCTTTAAAAGTAATTATTTTTAAAACTTTTGCAAATTTTACCAAAAAATACCCAATAACTTCTAAGTAGCAAGAGATAGACCGATGATCTCTTCTGGATATGATATGTATCTTGACAAGACGAACTATTTTCTAGAACATGGTGAAGCTTTATCTGCGATATTTAAGAAGTTATGTTGAAAAAACTTTTTCAAGGGGTCATTCACAAACAACGGTTAATAACTTCGAGTGTACTATACTATCGCAAAACAAGTTCTTTAACATTTCTGAAGACTTCATCCTATTTTTCGCACTTTCAAAAAATGTGACAAGTATCTCATTTCAAGAGGAAATAATAACTCTAACTATATCATCAAAATGAAAGTCTTGGATCCTCATAAAACGTCCTAGAAGACACAATTACTGTACGCTTTACCGTTTTCGCGTAAATAATTTTTCGCACGTTTTTGGCAAAAAAAAACTTTGTGCACTTATGTGCTATCCCTCCGTTAGAAATCGCTCTAAAATTTGCAAAAGTAAAGGTCTCAAATCGCTTCACATCCAAAAATACAGCAAAAATAGTCTCTTCAACCTCGATTTTCTCTTTCCTTTTTAATAACACTAGATTCAAAGCGGTTTCGGAAGAGTGCAAAGAGTTTTAAAGCGTCGTTTTCGTGCTCAAAATTAATAGTGTCTAAACCGTCACCTTTAGAACTATAGTTTATTCGCAGAAGTTGTTGCCCTTATGATTTCGCATCTACAGGAGTATACCGTTTAGTGATTAATTCACTTATGAGTGATATACGAAATTTATTTTCTGAACTAATTGAGATAGAGGCTTTGTGTCTTCCGCAAAGTTGTAGCAAATGTTACTATCAAAGAAATTGTTGAATACACTATATATCTAGCTGCAATAGCTGTAATAGTTGTGAAACATATTATATGGAAAACCCCTAAAATTAGTTTTTTCATGATAACTTTTTTAGACATTCTCCTACCTTGTTGGAATCTTCCACAAAGTTGTTTGCGGTATCGAAACACATATTTTTGACGAACATAATTACTTCCTATCTGTTGAATTTAAAAATATATTACAATTCGTTCGATATTTTAGGGGTAACTTTCACGTTAAATGTTTCGTTAAGGAGCAAAAAGGAGCAAACAACATCATAATATACTAAAAGTACTAGCTTTTTACTTTCATATAGTGGCCCGATTGTTAGTCAACACGATTCTTCCCGAGTATTATGTTCAAAACAATATACCATCTTAGTGGTTTAAAATGAAATATTCAAGTACACTGCGACAAGCAGCATCATATTTTTAATTGCCAACTATGCTATTTTCCCAGGAATAAATAAAAAGTTCATTTTTCTCACAATGCATACATTTTAATTTTGTAAATTCTAATTTAATCGTGTTCCTCAGACATTTTTACATAAAAAACACTTCTAATCTCGATATAATTTGAGCCAATCCCGAGATGCACCGTTTTGAAGAAAAAAAAAACTCGCTTTTTACCGTATAAAATTCCATTTTTATCGCCAAACATTTAAAAAATCTTCAAATGGACATAAAAACCGACCCTGATCTGTTAGAGGTAAAAAAAAGTAGTTTTCGTCATTTCTCGTGTACCTTACGATAAATTATGTGTGAACTCAGTATACTAAAGTTGAATTTTTGTCGTTGTACGCTTGCGATTTTATATGAGAAATTGGGTGTTTTGCCTCAGCATAAGCTCAAGTTATATTGAGATTATAAGTATTTTTAATGTAAAAATGTATGAGGAACTCGATGTAATTAAAATTTTCAAAATTAAAAGATATGTATTGCTCGAAAAATGAACTTTACAATTTTACTTGGGAAAATAGCATAGTTGGCAGCACTGGCGTTAAAACTAATATTTTTTTTGGTTTCCTTGAACAATTTCCTTAAAAAAACAATTTGCAACTTGATTTTAGAGTAAATAGAACCGAAGATATAATCAAAAGAAAATCAAAGGTTTTACCAATTTCGCGCAAAAATTTGGATTTTGATATATTGACCCTAGATTAACAATTCCTCCAAAAATGGTTCACATTTATCAAGGTCAATTACACGTGCCTTGATCACTTCGCGTGGAATGGCCCATATATTTCTTTAACTGGAGATGTTTTCCTGTATTCCAATATCTGGATGTTATCCATATATTCAGAAATCACACCAATCTATTTTTTATTGTAACAAAATTTGCATACATTTTCTCAAGCTAAATTATACCGAGACATTTTTGGTGAGCCAAATCCATTAAGGCCACATTTATATCGTGATTGTACACATAAAAGATGTCATAGCGTAATTTACGATCGAATGCTTTCGATGGCATATATTTCTATCAGCATTGAATAGCATGTGTGTTTAATTACCAAACAAACAAATTCGGCTTTTGAACTTACGAGTTTTTGTTTTATGATTCATTCTGATGTGCTAATTTTCTCAGCATCCATAACCTCTTCCTTGATAACTGTTTTCTGTGCTACTATAGACACTAGAACATACACTTAATCAATCCACGAGACAACCGCCTCAGCCTCAATAGACATGGGCAATATGTTTGCCAAATTTTTTGCCACTGTCTCTTATCTCCACGCCAACCTCGAGAGAAAAAAAAATAACACACACAGGAGCCTTCCTTTCAATTAGTTTCTGTTGCCAGTCAAATCATCTCCCATCAAAGCTAAGCTGTCAGCTAGTGACACCAAGCTAGAAAACGTATCAAACCACGCGCAAAACCGACCGGCCGACCGACCTATCAACGACGGAACGAAGGAAGAAATTTCTCGTGAACACTTGAGAGCGCGCGCGCCAGCCTTTCCACTTGTGTGTGACCGCTCGTTACAAAATTTGAAACATAACTAACGCCTCCGACAATCATATTTGCGAACAGAACCACCGGGAAGTGGCGCGGTGGCCACCGTACACACAATACAGCTGATATGATGCCGCATCGCATAACCGCCCGCTTCCTTCTCATCCCTTTTATTTGTATTTTTTTTTTCTTATGCTGCGCTTCTCACGACTTACCAGCATATCGCCGCGCGAGCCAGCCAACAACAGCTTAGCCAGATTTTCCCCCGCTCGCCTATATTAACGTGCTTGCTGTTGAGCATAGATAGCATGGAGTAAGTAGTGCGTCATGCTGCATGCTTTGTTTTGTTGCATGGTTCGGGCGGGAGAGCTTGGATTACGTTTCGTAGCATCGGTAGTATGTTGCGTGCAAACAAGTGTTTGCAACATTGCCTGCGATGGAGACAAACATGGGAACGGTTCATGAGGGAAGTTTATGCTCGTTATAATTGGATTCTCCTTATTCAAAACAACATAAAAATTTACGTTTAGGTCCTATCACTCAGTTACCATGCTGCATTCGTTTTCCATTGTTGATGAGTTACAATGTTGCAACATTAAGGTTGGAGATAGAATCGGCAAAAATCAAAAACGAAAAAAGCAGATTTTTTCCACACCGAGTGTTACATCTTCTTAAAAATCAATCAGCAGTACTGTAACAACATTTTACATAAGCTGATTGATTTTTATGAAGATCTAACACTCGGTGTGGAAGAAAACTGCTTTTTTCGTTTTCGATTTTTGCCGATTCTCTCTCCAACCTTAACACAAGTTGGACTATTTATTACAATCGAGATTTGTTTTATTGTATAGGTTTGGGCCTAAGGGTCAGGATAACCATATTCACGAATTTTTCAGCAATGTCACAGATTTTTTTCCACAATTTTTCATCACAAATTATTCTTCATAGATGAAATTTTTTTGGTATTTTAATGAAAATATCACAAATTTCCACAGATTTTTGGAAATATTGTGATTTTTCACAGATTAGTTGGAAATTTTACACAGATTTTTAGTTATCACAGATGATAAAAAAATTTGTTTGACCGAAATACAGCCAGATTTGGTAAAAGGGGCGGGCATAGCGTAGTTGGCAAATCGATTGCTTGTACACAGCTCATCTGGGTTCAATTCCCAACCCCGCACATAGGGTTAGAGATTCTTGTTCCAGAAGTTTTTCTAATCCGAAACAAAGAGGCGAATCATACCTAAGGTTAAAATTTGCATAATCGAAATAAAAAAATAAAAATTTGGTAAAATGACGAATCAAGTGGAAGGCGTACAAAGTTTCAGGTATTTGGCGTTATTTCGCAATACGCACACATTCACATAAAATTACTTGAGGTACCTTTGTGCAATGGAATCGTGGTACATCAAGGATTTTAATCACAAGCATTGGGTCTGGGTCATTTAGTATGAAGTGCTTTGCCGCCGATTGTCACCATTTGCATAAAGTTATTTTGGTATAAGAGCGTTAAGCATAACGGACATTTGACAAAACAGTTGTTTAACATAATATTCATTGGGCATAATTTCAAGAATTAATTTCCAATTAGGGGTTTTCCAGCTTAAATCAAGATCAAAAGTCTAATTGGGCGTATAACAGGAGACATTTGGTATAATGTTGAAAAATGATCACACTGAGGGCACAGAAAACTGACTTCCATCTTTAGCGTAAAAGTTGTGTAAAAATAATAAAGGAGCGCGCCGTCGCGCCACGCCGCCGTTGTCGATGATGTTTTCACGCCGCCGATTTCAGAAAAAGAAATAGATTGCCTTTTTTGTGTTGTGCCGCCGATCATAGTTAAGTACACGCAGATTCTATATTTGACCTTAATGTGCACTACACGGAAAATAATTCGTTCATAAATTCATGAACAAAAGATCATGATATCGTGAACTGAACGAATAACAAAAATCGTGACCAAATTCCTGAAATTGTGAGTAATAAACCTCGTATTCATGAAACTATTTGTGTTTCTAAAAAACTAGTTCACCCAAAGTATATACATGGCGTTACATTCGAATGTTTGGTTGGGTTACTGTTGTTGTTCCCCAGACATGTTTAGTTTTTGCTATGATTCTTGTTCATAATTTGAGAATACACAGCCGACAGTCAAACGATGTTCATGATTTCAGGAGTTTATTCGCGATTTTTTTGATTTCTCATCACATTACCGTGCTATTTTATGCATGAGTTTGCTATCGGATTTTTCTTCAGACTGACGGGATTTACGTTCATGATTTCAGGATCATAGTCGCGCATTTCGTAATTTCCATTCACGTTATCGTAATATTTTAGTCATGAGTAGAGTGATTGATGTTCATGATCTCAGGATCTTAGTCACAATTTTTGATATTTTTATCACGAGTAAGGCGATTTATGTTCATGATTTCAGGAACTTTGCCATGATTTTCGTGATTTCTATTTACGTTGTCGTGATATTTTAGTCACGAGTAGAGATTTATGTTTATTTATGTTCTTGATTTCAGGATCTTAGTTACGATTTTTGACATTTTTGTCACGAATAGTGTGATTTATGTTCATGATTTCAAGATCTTTGTCACGACATTCGTAATTTCTGTTCACGTTATCCTGATATTTTATTATAGAGCTTACTTTTCAATTTGACAGGTGACAAGACATCACACTGGAACCTTATCAAATGATTAATGTTGTTCGATGCCCTAATAGCTTTCTTATATCTACTGCTCGTACCTATTACTGGCAGCTAGCACCTGAACATTTCATGAAAAAGTGCATGGAACAAAAATTATTCCACGAATATTACCCCTCAAATTTTATTACCATTCATTTCATTACCATGTTACATGAAATTCGAAAATGATAAGGAATATATTTTAAATATTACAAGCACACAAAATATATCGTACATAATGTACTATGAATCATGAACTAGTTCACGAATCCATGAATAATATTTCATAATTTCGCGAACTATTTGACGAGCACGAATTGTCAAACGTATACAGTAATGTTTCGATTATATCAATACTCGTTTATATCACCCTCACTTATATCACGCTTTTTAGAAAACAGACAAGGCACACTACGTTGTGATCCAATTAAGCCACATATTATGTCCTGACACCTTTAAGATATTTCTACAATTGATTTGCTTATTTACATGTAGGGTAATGAGCCTATTATTGGGTTTCGGAATATTTCGTTAAGGGTTTATATACGATGGGGTCGGTCAAAAAGTCGAACTTTTTTATTCTTTTATCTTAAAGAATAGATTGTTAAGAATGAATCTTTTTAGAGGTCTAAGTAGTAGAAACAGTAGTTATAGCGCTGTTCATCTTGTTCTTTTACGTGAACGCAGGGCATGGCGCGAAACTTTAAACGTTAATAATCTCGATATCATGTTTTACCAAAAAATGCTGTTTTAATTTTGCGCGGATTTCGCAATTCACACGGTTTTTGCAAAAAATATTCGAAGTCCTTTTGAATGCAAAACACTTAAAAGATTTTCGGAAAGATGGAAGAGACGGGTCTAGAAGACTCCTTATGGGCCGCACCCCAACAATATCGGTATTTTCGGAATGGTCTTGAAGAGTAGGTGCCAGAAATTGATTTTTGACGCCATTTTGAAATCCAAGATGGCGACTGCGGGTTTAGCGAAATTCTCTACAACCCATGCAATATGGGTATTGTCGGAATGGTCTTGAAGAGTAGGTGCCAGAAATCGATTTTTGACGCCATTTTGAAATCCAAGGTGGCGACTTCCGGTTTAGCGAAATTTGCTATAACCCAATCAATATTGGTATTTTCGGAATGGTCTTGACGAGTAGGAGACAAAGAACGATGTTTGATGCCATTTTGAATTCCAGGATGGCGACTTCCGGGTTAGCCACATTCACTATAACCCAGTCAATATGAGTATTTTTGGAATGATCTTAACGAGTAGGTACCCAAAATTTATTTTTGACTCCATTTTTTAATCCAATATGGCGATTTCGGATTAAGCAAAATTCGCTATAACCGAATCAATATGGGTATTTTTGGAAGTTGAAGTTGTAGTACAAATGGAAGTTGAAGTTGTAGTACAAATAGTTGTGAATTTACTTAAATTTAAGCAATACATATGTTTAACCCTCAAAATGGCAAGCGGGCCTCAGAGGCCCGGCACGTTACAATTTTTTAGTTACAAAAAAATGTGTATGCAGTATAAGCTTGGGCATGGAAATTTTGATAAGTAGCTTTTAAATCTATAACAAAAATAAAGAATTGTGAAATTTTCATGTATGGAGTGATGCGCAGCTATGTTTGAATTTTTTTACATGCACAAAAAGGCAAGCCGCATGCAATATTTACTAGGAATACCACGGGTATTTATACATTATTATTTATCTGAAAAAACATTTTGATGATTTCAGCTTCATATTAGCAGAATTTTTTTTCATGTTTTGATTGATTTTATCTTTTTACCTTTTCTTATAAGAAAAAAATCTTGAAAGTTTGAGCGAATTCTATACATTTCTTTTATAGGAAATGTAAAAATAGCATACGATAATGACGTGTGTCATATTTTTTGGGTAAATACTTTTATTTCACCCACTGTGGTCTACTTGACAATTATTTGGATACAACATAACCTAACTCTGTCGTTATTGTCTATTTTTGTTGTCTATTCTTTGTGTTATAGTAGTCGTAATTATTCAAATTGTAGGATCTAAAAGCAATAAAAAATTGAAATGGCTATAAGACGATATGCCCATGTTTTCAATCGTCTCAAAGAATCTGAAATAATGGAAGAAATTCGAGCAAATTCAACAGCAGACGATTCCGAAACTGATTTGCAAAGCGAGAAAGGTGATGTGAATGATATTGCTTCCGACGATGAATCTGATGCAGACTCGGAAGAAAAATCTGAATATGTACTCCGGTTATGCATCAGAAGAAATTAATAGCAACCCAGAAACATTTATTGGTCGTGTTCAAACGAAATGGAGCTCAGAACCAATCGACAGTCGACGTGATCTTCTGAGTACTCACCTTTTGGAAAAAAAAATTTGGCCTTTTTACATCCATCGCCTTATACGCTGAAATCGGGATTTGCTGCGTGTTCGTACTCATCATCCTGTAATTCCGGAACCGGAAGTCGAATCAATTAGAAATTCAACAGCAACAAATGGGAATGCTGTACCTTTCTTTTGAAACCAAGTTTGTAAAAATCGGTAAAGAATTCGCTGAGAAATAGGTATGACATTCTCTTAGGAACTTGGTAAGTTTCCCCGGGGCATCAAGAACCGCCATAGCTGGCCAATGTGGTCGAAGTGCCTTCGGTGGGTCATTAATGATCTAGACATGCAAAGCCAAATAATGTTGCACATATTTTAATATATATTGCATCATTTGGACATCATGGTGGTATCAGTTTCAATGGAAATTTGCTGTGTGATTGTACTCTTCAACACGTAACTCCAGAACCAAAAGTCGGATCAATAAAAAAAATCAATAGCAACTGATGGGAAGGCTGTACCTTTCATTTGAGACTAAATTTGTACAAATCGGTCCAGCCACCTCTGAGAAAAACCGGTGAGATTGTTTGCCACATACATACATCTATACAAACATACACACATACACACACATACAGACATTTTACGATCTCGACGAACTGAGTCGAATGGTATAAGAGATTTGGCCCTACGGGTCTCAGTTAAAAGGTCGAAATTTCGACCGATTGCATAACCTTTCTATATGAGAACGGCAAAAAGGAGCTTGAATTTAGACGGGCCTGAGAGGACCGGCTTGCCCTTTAATGTTAGGATTTTAGTTTGCCTTCACAAGGGTTAATTTGAATAAATTCAAACCCCCAACTCACACCACATACGTCTCTTGCTTCTCTCTCTCTCTCTCTCTCTCTCTCTTCCATTCTCACCGCACTCTTCTGGATGAACACATAAAAATATTTTGCATTTTGCTGGTTTATGATTAGATCTTATATTTGAGGGTGATTTAGATGATTACCCAGATTATTCATGCGGGAATATCGGTAAACCGGAAGTCGCCATCTAGAATTTTAAAATGACACCAAACATCGACGTTTGTGTGCTACTCGTCAAAACCATTTCGAAAATACTCATATTGATTGAGTTGTAGAGAATCTCGCTAAGCCGGAAGTCGCCATCTGGGATTTGAAAATGGCGCCAAAAATAATTTTTTCATGGAAAACGTTGCGGGGAAGGTGCAGATTTATTTATTTCTGGCACCTACTCTTTAAGACCATTCCGAAAATACCCATATTGATTGGGTTACATCAAATTTCGCTAAATTGGAAGTCGCCATCTTTGATTTCCAAATGGCGTCAAAATCAATTTCTGGCACCTCATGATTTCGAGGTATATTATCGTTACCGAATCGGGTGCACTTACTTTTGCCTGAATAACAATTACGGTTCAAGCGGCCTTGGGGCTTAGCAGTAAATGTTGTTTTATTTTATGGATTGTTAGATACCAATTAAAATCTGGTAGTATTCACGTTGGATAATGTAATGGTAAGCAAATTGCTGAGATTCAGAAAAGGTACGAAAGGAAAAATATAATAGAATACTTCCGTTTTTATATTTGAATTTCGGCTAAATAGAGCTTATTGAAAGAATTTAGATGTTATTGTCATACACACCAAAAAATAATGAAATTTAAACGACATATAAATCAATACGAATGTAGACATACAAAGATTGCATCAAAAATTTGATTTAAAATTGCGTCAAAATCAATGTACTCAATTGGAGCATCAAAAAGCATACAATTTTACACGTTCATTCGTGTAATATTACATGTCATTCACCTTCAGCAATATTCGAGTAAAAATACATTGAAGTGCATTGGTTTTCTGTTTAAAGAAACTGTAATTTTCAATCCACGTGTAAAATTACAATAAAATTCATTGAAGAAAGCACGACAAGTCGTGTGTATTTGTGGTGGAACTTAATTTTACATTTATATTCATGCTCCAAATATGTGCATGAAAATAAACTTAAAATTACAAAATATTGTTTTCTGTGTATGAGAACACCTGGAAAGAAGAATTTCCATATCTCAAATGAAACACATCACTCCATATTGCGGCATGCAATAATTAATGGACTGCATTGTTATTCGGAATTCAAATAATGATGAAACAGATTAGAAAAATTTGCAATTTGTCGTCGAATTCCTACGCGAAATCTGAATCATACACCTTAAAGTATACGCACTTGCCACGTTAGAATGAATTCAGTGAATTCAGTGCACAAATACAGCACGCACCCTGTAGACTATGAAACACAAAATATCTAGTTGTCGCTAGCAACGGATATAAAGTGCGTGGAGTGGAGATACGCGCAAATGCAAATAAAATCCCGCCGAAAAAATCAGATAAGAACTCGCCGGTTGTCAATGTGTGCTTTGTTTTGTTCTTGTTTTACATCCTACCCAGCTCAAGCTCACACTTGGCGGGAAACGTAGGGAGCAAACTGCAGAGTAAGTAAATTATCACATCCGATGCTATGCCGATGCATACTGATGTTTTGACATCAGAACGTGCTGGTTTTTACGTATCGTTGTAGTTTCCATGCGATGATAATTCCAGGTGACATTTTACCGGAATTTGAAATGAATCCTTCGATGCACCGATGCTCTTTAGAACAATGCATATCCCGAAGATTATATCTTAAGTATGCACCGCCAACAAGTGGCACATTGGAACGGTGTATTCTCCCTTACACTCCTTTTATCTCATAACATAAGCGATAAAAGCACAACAAGTGAATGAATGTTATCTATTGCACCAAATCTGCTCAATAAAATTATCACTTGGCCGTGTCGAAAACGTCTTAATTTGGTATCCATTGTTTCTCATCTTTCACGCTAACTTCGCAAATTGAGCTTATCTGGGCAAATCTTGTTAATTTTATCTCCTTCTTACTTTTGTCCCATTTTCCGTTCCGTACTGCACGTGACTTCAACAACTCGTTGTTCTGCACATCTCGATCAATTTGTTCGTTTTTTTCTCCATTCATTCGTTACCCGCGTTCACCATCAGCAGGTGACTTTTGTACTGTTCCTCTTCGAGCAGCACTCGTTGCATCCGCTCCTTGGCAATCTCCTCCAGGCGCTGGTAGAACTCCGATTCTGGTGGAACCAGATCCAAAAATACTTTTCGGCGCAATACAAAAATTTTGGTGAACTCGATCGCAATGATGTTGACAAGCCCCTGTAAGCGAGAATGGTTATGAGATAACAGCCAAAATTCAACATCAAACAACGACTCCGACATGGGTACGATTTCAATCAATGCCTTACCTTACTTTTGTAGAAGAGTGCGATCTCGCCGAAATGGTCACCATCGGTGATGTGGCCAATCTCCTTTCCGGACTGTGTGTACACGGCGACGGAACCGTACTGGATAAAATAGATACTCGATGCCGCAGTCCCTGCTTTTATCACCTACGAATGATTGCACGGATGAAGATGTGATTGATTGTACGTGGAAAAAATACGCTTTTGCAATTCCATACAAACCATATCATTGGGCAGATAGATCTCTATTTCCATGGATCGGACAAGTGGGAGCAAAATGTGTATGGGAACCTCCCGCAACACCGGGATCTGCTCGTAGAAGCGACTTGCGTTATGATCGGCAATTTGATGTCTCAGAGATTCTATAAACAATACGCGCATATTAACATTAGCAGCTGGATAGTGGAAGAATTGAAATCGTTTCAAAGGATTCAGAACAAAATTATTTTGAAGCGTCCGTCCTGGTTTAGCTCAAACAAGTTACAAAAACTCGCAAACATAGAAACATCAGAAATTATGACGAATAGTAGGTATTATGAGCAATTTCCGACAAAAATCGTTACAATCACCAATTGCAACGATTAGCTCTCTTTATAGTTCTTTATAGTTTATAAGTTAGTTTATAAGATTTGTTTAGCTCCTTATTCACATGACAAGTAGGTTTAAACTTCCTACTGCAAACATCACTTAACTGCGAAAGCATATTATATCTTAATCTATCTATCTATCTATATCTATATCTATATCTATATCTATATCTATATCTATATCTATATCTATATCTATATCTATATCTATATCTATATCTATATCTATATCTATATCTATATCTATATCTATATCTATATCTATATCTATATCTATATCTATATCTATATCTATATCTATATCTATATCTATATCTATATCTATATCTATATCTATATCTATATCTATATCTATATCTATATCTATATCTATATCTATATCTATATCTATATCTATATACATAAAAAACAATGTTTGTATGAATATGATTTATGGACTCCCAAACGGCTTAACCGATTGCCGCAAAAATTTATACATTGTCGGCATTTGTTATCGAGTGTGTTGTGTGCTATTGGTTGGGGATTATCTATACGCCAGATGGCGCTTCGGAACAAATTGTGTTTTCCTCCTATTTCGTTGAAAGTCGCAGCAACGCGCGATTGGTATTAGCTAGTAATAGATAAAACGAAAATATACTGCAGTGGGCTTCAACGCAAATCATATGTTGCAAGTTACGTCAAATGTAGGGGTTACTTGCAACAGGTATAATTTTTGCTTATTCAGAAAAGAGAAAATGATGTTTTGATTCCATGAGTATCATTTAGTGTTCTTTATACTCCCATTAGCGCTTGTACATATTGAATATTATTTTCAAGTTTTGTCATCTTTAGTTATGCTGCCCTGAAATTGACATGGGGTAATATGACAGTAGTTCAATGTTGTCTTCTTGCTAACTTATTTAAGTGGATGAATAAGGGGGACGAAAAATACTATACCCTTCATTTAATACGAAGACTACTATACCTTTCATTTAAGACTAAGATTTTGAGAATCGAGTTAGTAATGGCCATTTCCTCGGATCTTACGGAGTCCTCAACGGTTCTCAATGTGGTCAAAGAGATTTTGATTTGCTATTAGTGGTTTGTACCAACAATCAAGCAATTTAGAACTCATCTCAATTAGTTTTGCATCATTTAGATATAGTAAATATATAAGTTTATATGAGAATTTCGCATAAGACCGCATACTTCAACCCGTAACACAGGAACCAGAATTTCGATTCCAATGGAATTTAATAGCAGTCAATTTGAGAATAAATTTGAGAAAGTCGAGTAAGACATTTCTGAGAAGCAGATGTGAATTCAATTAGGAACTTAGCCACTTTCCCAAAGCTTCTGGTTTCGCCAAAGATTTCCAAAGTGGTCAATATGCGTCAGTGAGCTGACATTATATATCCAATCAATTTTGAACACATTTTATGATATTTTGCAAAGGTCGATCTTAAGCCTCCGGAAGACGCGCAAATGGCTCAATAAACGAGCACCCGCTGGTGCCCTAAGACAATTTCGCTAGATTTTCAGAGCAGCGTGCACTCAGTGCACTAGCGCGACTGCCGGCAGGTTAACCTTTATAACCCAACTATATTAAAATTTATAGTTTTTTAGAATACTTCGTGCCCAAATAAGTGTTAAGAAAAAAGTAATCTCAGCTCATTGCATCAAACTATCTTTCCCTCAAAACTAGTTAGGAAAAAAATTTGCCTTTCGAAATAAAGATATCGGTTCAGTCAAGCGTATGAAATTTCATACCTTGAACTACCAGCAGAATTTTTGCAATTGTTTCACCACTTTCTTCCATTTTTTTCGCACTGACTTGCATCTTCACACACCGCTCATGACCATTTGATCTCAATCCGAAGCAAGAATTAGTATTTTAAAAAAGAAATTTAATCAAATGTATTCTTTAATATACATCTTGTTCAAATTCGACATTCGAAAACGCTGTCGAATTTTATTGAAAAGGTGATTGAGCATACACATTACCAATTACACGGTGCACAAAATAAAAAAAAAATTGAATGTGCTTTTGAAGTGGTCTGTTAAAGGTTGTAGATCTGTAAGAACCCATTATTTTGCGATTTTTTATACAGGAACGTTGCACTGGGGTAACATATACCCCACGCCATCTTTGGAACCGTGTGAAGACGAGAATTCAGCATTTACTGACCTGGGACCCTAACCATAATTCAATTTAGAGTTCCTAGTAAGAGTAGGAAAAGGTGTTATAGCCAGTTTGCTTATAGCCTTCGTAGAAGCAGGTGTCAGTGTACGGTTACCGTTGGTGTTTCGTCAGGTATCGTGCTGTCAGTGGATATGTGATTCGTGACAATACCAGTTTAAATACTGGTTGTACTACGCAAGTAACAATTAGTATTATATATTCGTTTTTAATCATTTATTTAATTAATTTAATTTAATTTTGAAGTAGAAGAAAATCGTTCTCATTTTTGCTGATTTTTATTGTTTTATTGTTTATTTTAATATTTTTTTTCCTTTTTTATTTCGACTATGTTAGTCACATTTTCTTTTTTACATTTTAACGACATTCATTTAGCTAGAGATTTTTGGGTAGGGAAAGTTATGAAACTTGGAGCCATAGTACTCAAGGGAGAGCAAGGATGTGAAGTAAACAGATCGGCAAACTAGAAGTGGCAGGGTCATTAGAACAGGCTTAATATCGTACGGGCTTAATCTTTTTCTTCTGTTAATGAGGGTCGAGCTTAGGCAGAATAACTACGAATCCCCCGAGTTCACTAACATGTGTCCTGATAAAGGTAGACGTGTCTATCTTTATCAGGACACATGTTAGTGAAATCGAGTGATTCGTAGTTATTCTGCCTAAGCTCGACCCTCATTAACAGAAGACAAAGATTAAAGCCGTACGATATTAACCTTTACAGTACCAAGCTAAAATTTTTCTGAAAATTTTGTTTAAATTTTGCTCTCATTTCGTCAATTTTTGACCGAATTGGATAGAACTGGCTTTGAAAGATCTGGAATTTAGTCCAGTTTCTATATACCGAGTAGTGTTCAAATCCGTGAACCGGTTCCGGAACTAATCCGAATTCCCTTGGGGTATATCCGGCATCCCAGTGGGGTGACGGACGAGTTTTGAAGAAACATCCCGTAAATTTAAGTAATTGTATTTTGAAATGTGCTACATATGACTATTTCCCATTGATCCTTCACAATAGACATGAATTGGACCAATCTTGGCCACCGGAGAACTGTTCCGGGAGAACCTAAGAAAATGTATATATTTTTCTATCATTCCAGCGATTTCGGTTCATAGCTTTATACGAAATGCGAAGTTCTTCCAATCATACGGTTCTACAGCTCCCTCAAGGCCATTCCGGCACCGGTTCCGTACGGATGGACATTTGACGCCATTTTGAAAACCAAGATGGCAGCTTCCGGTTACCACAAAACAGTGAAAAGCATCATCAATATGGGTGTCATTCGAAAGGGAGTGGTCAATAGAAGACAGAAATTGATTTTGACGCCATTTTCAAAACCAAGATGGCGGTTTCCGGTTATCACAGTGCAGTGCAAACCACCACCAATAATGGCGTCATTGTAAAGCGCTAGCGATCAGCAAAAGCCGGAAATTGGTTTTTGACGCCAATTCGAAAACCAAAATGGCGGGTTCATGATCCAAAGAAACAGTGAAAACCGTCATCAATATGGGTGTCATTTGAAAGGGGTGTGTCAGCAGGAGACGGAAATTGATGATTGACGCCATTTTGAAAACTTCCAAAAACCAGTGAAAACTACCATCAATATAGGTGTTATTTGAAAGGGATTTGTGAGAAGAAGTACGAAATTGATTGTTTATGCAGTTTTGAAAACCAAGTTTGCGGTTTCCTGTTACTGCAAAACAGCGAAAACTATCATCAGTATAGGTATCAGAAAGGGGTAGTCATAAAGTTATTTTTGACGCCATTTTCGAAAACCAATATGGTGGCTTCCGGTTACTACAAACAACAGTGAAAACCATAAGTATGGGTGTCATTTGAAAGGGGTGGTCAGTAGATGTAGTGGTGGCGGTGGTACTACCACGTTTGTAACAGGAACACTCTCCATAGCACTGAGCAATTTTTACACGACAAGCATGACGTGTTCAAGCATTACTCTCTGACCATACTCAGCATGCTACTGTACGAAGGGCCAAAAAGGAATTGCGTGGTCGGAAAGTGACTTACATGTACTACGGAAGCTTTTGCTTCCAATAACAAGACCATATAAGCCAATTACAATGCAAGCCATTGTTATAAAAAGTAGCCTCAATAGGTGGGGAGAAAATCCTGCGCAATGTTCACGAAATGTTAGCAACAAGAATCTGGCTACTCCACTCTTCCTGCCCAAATCGTTTCAATCAGGTGGCTTGATGGTCCCTCTCAATTCCCATGTTTCTATGTAAGGGTCATTCCACGCGCAGTGATCAAGGCACGTGTAATCGACCTTCACGGATTTGAATCAAATTTGGAGGAATTGCTCATCTAGGGCCAATATATAAAAACCTAAATTTTTGTGTCTATTCAATCATCCCTCGGGCAATGGGAGCACCCCCCCCCCCCCCCCCCCCCGTTTTGGCAAATTGTCAAAACTCTTGATTTCCTTTTGAACATATTTCCGGTTCTATTTACTCTAGAACCAAACTGTAAGATGGGTTTTGAAGTAAATTGTTCAAGGAGTTTAGAAAATATATTAGTTATTGGCGGCAGTGCTGCCAACTATCCGATTTTTTCAGCCAGATAGCAAATCAGCGATATATTGAAGCAAAAAACGCTATTTCCCATATAAAATCTCAGGCGCACAACAATAAAAAAACTAACTTGAGTATTCTAAGTTCACACATAATTTATCGTGAAGTAGACGAGAAATTATGAAAAATTACGTTTTTGGTCAGGGTCAATTTTTATGACTGTTTGAAGATTTTCTCAATTTCGGCCAATAAAAATGGATTTTTATATGAGAAAATTTGAGTTCTTCCCTTCAAAACAGTGCATCTCAGGATGCGCTCAAATTATATTGACATTATAAGCGTTTTTTATGTAAAAATATCTACAGAACACGATGGCATTAGAATCTTCAAAATTAAAATATTTGTTATAAGAAAAAAAACTTTTAATATTTAACTGAAAAAAATCGCATACTTGGCATCACTGCCGTGAAAAGTTAAGCTCCTTGAGCAATTTTCTTCAAAAACCATTTTTCGAATGGATTCTATAGTAAATAGAACCGGTGATATTCGTAGAAGACACCTAATTTCTATCTCTCTCCGTTGAAAAGTTAGTGTTGGCGCCATCTATGCGGTCACAGGTGGCACTAAAATTTTCTAACCAAGACATAACTCGTATTATGTATTGCAATTCTTCCGAACATACTATTCAGCTAAATCTAACCATTATTCTACAAAAATGTTTAGTTTGTTAGAACCTAGTACCGATACACTACCACGCACTGCTAGGCCCCATGCAAAACTGACTCAGACACCACTTCGCTAAAAGTTTAATAACTTCTTTTAACAAAGCCGAATTGACTAGCAGTCTTCGACAAAGTTGTACACAATTAAATTATATTTCTTATTTTCACTTACAGTCATAATTCGATGCATACTGTGCCACCTAGCGGTGAAAATGCGAGCTAGTGGGTTTTCTTCATATAAATTGTCGAAAAATCCCATACAAACTTCAGGCACGTTGGTCCGGTAGCTAGACTTGTTCGATTTGCTTCAAATTTAGAGCAAGTACTCCTGGTGGGACTAGGAATCGACTCAGAGGTAGGCCGATAGGGGTCACGTCCTTACAATCGTTGAACGGTTTTGTGTAATCAGATAGGTGTACTAATTTTTGTTTTAAGTTTGTATACAAGAAACAAAGGGGTTGGATAGGCAACCGCTCTCCTCTTGCTGCAATAAGTGTGCTGGATATGCTACACATAGCTATGCGGCGGTACGGTTTTTTGGCGTTGGTGTTTGTTTTTTCGTGTCGTGGAGAAGGAGGCCATCGAGGTTTTTAGATAGTGACGGACCACGGCATCGAATAGACGCCCCGAGTTTTTTTTTGTTTTTCCGGGACAGTTTCCAGCCACAATAATCAGTGCGGTGAAGTGCGCGTGTGCGACGGTGACAATCCCGTTCGAAAAGTGCCTACCCGTGGTTCGGGTACTCAAGTGTTTTGGTGTCGGGTCGCCGGAAAAGGAAGCTAAGCGCCAAGGAGCAACTCGCTTCCCCGGCTAAGTATAAAGAACCCAGAAGACGCCTTTCCGCTCTCGCTGTGAAGGATCAGCCGAACGAGCCTAGCTCTCCTTCACAGCTAAGCTTCAAGGAGAGCGAAGCAGGGTGGCCAAAGGTGCTCCCTGGGAAGTACACTGCGGTGACTTCTGGGATCTCTCGCGGGGAGCGAGTAGATCCGGTGATAATTCGCCATCGTCGCTAGGGAGGTTCCAACAAAGGAGCCAAGCTCACATCCCTAGCTAAAAGTCAAGGACCGCTGCCGGCGCAGCCAACGACACCAGCAGGAGAACGCGGCCGTTGTGTTCTCGGCCGGTCGGAAGAAACCGCCCGCCTTCCCGCCATCGTCAGAAGCAGCTGATCAACTTCATCGACAGAGTGCAGCAAAGAGGAGATTTGGTGGAATAAAAGTCGGTAAATCTATTAGTTTATTTTTTAGTTTATTTACCTTTTTGTTGTGAAACGAAAATCCGTAATTCTGTAAAAACACCTAGGCCGCCCTGAAAAGAAGGGTACGCCGTGCAAACAAGAACCCGAATAGTGGAAAACCCTTACTTACAAAGTAAAGAAAAAAGTAGGCAACCGCGGCATCTCAGTCGCCGTCGTTCCCTCAGCACATTATTCAGCAGCGGCTCACGAGTCAAAACTTCTTGATATCATCCACTGCTTTAATTGAGGCCAGCAATCACTCCATAAACGATTAAGTCATTGAAGAAGCCCCACACACCTGCACGTATACCACACTTTGAAGCCGACACCGACACCAACCACGAACGCGTGAATCAACAAATACATCTCCAATGCAACGCACGATCACGATCCGCAGTATTGAACGAGGAAATACACATGTCCAAATCGAAAATTATTATTATAATAATATTGCCGATGGACAGTCCATGTGAACATCGGCTAGAATGAACTAATCTTGTTCAGATCTGCGTTCAACATATTGACAACAATATGATTTAATTCGGTTATTCTCGCATAGTAATGACTACGAAATGGGAGCAAGTTTTAAAAGTTTCGCTGAACTATATTGAAAATTAGTCTAAATCTGTACCTTTTGAGTCACGAAGAAACTTAGTTGTCTGTCACAACAGCACATACTTATTGTTGGTGTGAAAAATTGCTGCTTGGGTGACCGTTCATTTCTAAATAAAACCCATACCGATGATGATTTTGACTATTTTGTGGTACCACCATCTTGCTTTCCAAAATGGCGTCAATCAATATCCGTATCTGCCGACCATCCACTCGCAAATGACTTCCATCTTGATGACAGTCTTCACTGTTTTGTGGAAACCGGAAGCCGCTATCTTGGTTTTCAAAATGGCGTCAATCATCAATTCCCGTCTTCTACTGATCACCCCGTTTCAAATGCCACCCATACTGACAATGGTTTTCATTGTTTCCTTGGAACAGGAAGCCACCATCTTGGTTTTCAAAATGGCGTAAACAATCAATTTTCGTCTTTTGCTGACCACCCGCTTTACAATGACACCATTACTGACGGTGGTTTTCACTGCCTTGTGGAAACCGGAAGCCGCTATCTTTGCTTAGAAAATGGCGAAAAAATCAATTTCTGTCTTCTATTGACCCCCCCCCTTTTGAATGACACTCATATTGACAATACTTTTGACTGTTGTGATAACCGGAAACCGCCATCTTGGTTTTGAAAATGACGTCAATTATAAATTTCCTCCTTCAAATAACACCCATATTGATGGTTGTTTTCACTGTTTTGTGGTAACCGGAAGCTACCATCTTAGTTTTCAAGTGACAATCTCTTTTCTAATGACACCCATATTGATGACGGTTTTCACTGTTTCTTTGGAACAGGAACCCGCCATTTTGGTTTTCGAATTGGCGTCAAAAATCATTTTCCGGCTTTTGCTGATCGCTAGCGCTTTACAATGACGCCATTATTGGTGGCGGTTTGCACTGCACTGTGATAACCGGAAGCCGCCATCTTGGTTTTGAAAATGCGTCAAAAATCAATTTCTGTCTTCTATTGACCACTCCCTTTCGAGTGACACCCATATTGATGATGCTTTTCACTGTTTTGTGGTAACCGGAAATGGCCATTTTGCTTTTCAAAATGGCGTCATTATCAATTTCCGGCTTTTGCTGGCCGTTCTCTTTCAAATAACACCCATATTGATGGTGGTTTTCACTATTTTGTGGTAACCGGAAGCTGCCATCTTGGTTTTCAAAATGGCGTCAAATGTCCATCCGTACGGAACCGGTGCCGGAATGGCCTTGAGGGAGCTGTAGAACCGTATGTTTGGAAGAACTTCGCATTTCGTATAAAGCTATGAACCGAAATCGCTGGAATGATAGAAAAATATATACATTTTCTTAGGTTCTCCCGGAACAGTTCTCCGGTGGCCAAGATTGGTCCAATTCATGTCTATTGTGAAGGATCAATGGGAAATAGTCATATGTAGCACATTTCAAAATACAATTACTTAAATTTACGGGATGTTTCTTCAAAACTCGTCCGTCACCCCACTGGGATGCCGGATATACCCCAAGGGAATTCGGATTAGTTCCGGAACCGGTCCACGGATTTGAACACTACTCGGTATATAGAAACTGGACTAAATTCCAGATCTGTTAAAGCCAGTTCCATCCAATTCGGTCAAAAATTGACGAAATGAGAGCAAAATTTAAACAAAATTTTCAGAAAAAATTTAGCTTGGTACTGTAAAGGTTAAGCCTGTTCTAATGACCCTGCCACTTCCAATTTTCCGATCTGTTTACTTCACATCCTTGCTCTCCCTTGAGTACTATGGCTCTAAGTTTCATAACTTTCCCTACCCAATAATCTCTAGCTAATTGAATGTCGTTAAAATGTAAAAAAGTTTATTTTCAATAGTTTTTTCAAAATAATGACTCGCAAGTATAATTTGAGCACAGTATCTGCTGTGACATTAACGTTACGTGTTACAATCAGAAATATTTTTTTGTCATTTCAATTTCCACCCCATTTAGTGGCATTTTCCAAAACCGAATTTTTAAACTTTCACTCTCCCAAATAACTGCATTTTTTTAAAAAAAAAATCGAAATTCCATTTTATAGCGTGTCTAGACCATTCTTTCAACTTTTAGAATCAGTTGATTTTTTCAAATCGGTTGAAAATTCGCCAAGATATAGTAATTTTTGTGAAAAAAGTCAAAACCACGATTTTTTCAAATTTTATTATTCAAACCAGTTTATGTATCTTTCATTCAATAAGTTCCGTATTTTTTCTTACACAGCTGTTTTCGCAATTAAAAAACGAAGAAAATGATGTATTATACATTTCTTTTGTTTGCATTTTTACTGCGAAAATTGCGATCAACCGCGTGGGGTACATTTGTACCCCAGTGCAACGTTTTAGGGTGGAAAACGCAAGTGCAATGTTCTAGGGTTAAAAATATGAAAATTGCTTCACATTTATATTAGGAAGCGTCCTTGTTAACAAAGAAATTTAGGGAGAAAATTAAGTTCCGCATCCAACGAAATATTTATGATCCAAATCATTTTTTCATATAAAATTCAAAAAAAATATTTTTTTGCTCGATTACGTATACATTCAAAGGTATGTGTGTGAACTTTGAGTTTGAAATTGGAAAAAAATAACGGAAGATACAATTATAGCATCTTATAGTGCGAGGCAATACCTCACTAACCCCTTAAGAGTTCATGCGAGCAAGTTTGTAATTTGGAAAAAAAAATTATTAACTGCCATTTTTTCAACCGAATTTGATGCGTTGGATGCGAAATTGAATGCTCTCTCGAAAAGTTCATTAAAACAAAGGCGCTTCCTTAGAAGAATGTTGAGCAATTTTCTTAGTTTTCATGGAAAAATCGCAAAATTATGGTTGTTTTAATATTGTTGACCCAAAATGGAAAGTATCTTTGACAAAAGAACATAACATAGCATACTGTTGGAAAGTTTACCTCCTTTTCTCTCCAGAACATTCAAAAAAATTAAAATCGCGGTTGAAAAATGACCGCGCAAAAAAAATTTTAATGCCGAAAATCCCGAAAAATAGTTTTTTTTAGCCATAAATCAAGATTTTCAGGGTATACAACATTTTACAAACATTGTCTTGTGTTGCATTTGGCGAGATCTACAACCTATACTAGGTCACTTGAAAAATACAAAATCACTGTACCGTGTTATTAGGCATTAATTAACATTCAACGAAGACAGGAAGTTTCAAGACACCACTATTGCATAAAAAATATAATTCAGAGCTGCGTTGCTTTTGCGCCTGAAATTTCATATGCTGGTCCATAATAGGTTAAAATATATTTAACTTGGTGCAATCTATTTCTGTTTATTACTAAAATATAAAAAAATGAAAAATAAAATGAGGTAGCTCTCATTTTAATTCCATCAGGTGATTGCATTTTTTCAATGGAAGTCTATCGATTGTGCTGAATCCCAGATTTTTTAACAAAGGATTTTACATATATTATAAAAAATATATAATATATAAAAAAATTACTATAGGTACATTAAATTAGGGTACAATTATCAGAGAACAGAAAAAGGGTTCGAAGCGTAAAAATATATTTTGAAAATATGAAGTTTCTGGACAAAATGTAATATTTCACGACTTTCCAGACACCCCCAAAGAATATTACCAGAAGCTTATAGTTCTAAGTTAATTCTAAATTTCATTCATACAAACCTACTCTCAATTTGGTTTTCGCAAAGAATATGCAAACGATTTTAATACTGTCAAAAATCTAAATATTGTATTGATGTACTGAAATACATCGATTACAAGGGGTTATTCCAACTTTTTTTTAACAGAATTAAATTTCATCAAATTAAACCAGAGTTGGGCAGATTTCAAAATTTCTACCTATTTCTTCGGACTAATTTTCACTGCCCCATTTACCCCACTACCCGTCAAAGTAGGAATCTACGTGCATCCAATATATGCATAAAAAAGCACCAAAATTTCGTAAAATCGGAGAATTGTGACACAAATTTGAAAGACGAGTTCTTAATAAATATTGTTTCATGAATAGTAAATACACAGAAAACAGACATATAAGCTAGAACAAACATTCCCGAAAAACCTGTGTAAACATTTAAATGAAAATACGTTGAAAATCACCCTCGCATACAGGTTCGCATGCGTGAGTCACCATTGTATCCAAATTTGCACGCAAGCCCCGTATAGCGATTGCTGGCCGACCGAAGCGCCGGCCAGTGGCAAGTTGCTACTCGCTGTTGTCATTTCAAAGCGACAGTTTTATTTCTTACACAAGTTGAAAACTTTACTTGTATGTCAGTTCTCAGTGGTAAATATATGCAAAATTCGTTAGGACGACAAGATGACTTAGAACCCTAATGTAGGTTCTCAAAATGGGACTGTGACTGACGAGCAGATAAGGGATACATTCAAAATGTTCCTCGGACGTACATGCCTTGGCGAACTATTATCAATGGATCCAATGTATTAACTACTACGCACAACTTTTTTTTGGTTCATTGTATTCCTACCGATTAGTTGTTTACAAAAATCGCTCCAACCATTTTTACTTTTTTACGAGATTTGTGAAGTTTTTATCGTTGTTTGTCGTGTTAATCAACTGAGAATTTTGTTTTTAACATTGTTATTATACAGTGTGAAAGTGTCTCCTGTTTGCTTTTGTGTTGCGAAAAAACCAGCAAAGAACCCGAAGAACGCAATTGAGTGAACTTCTGTGACTTAACCACCAAAACTTTCCACCGAACGCAGCGCCATCTATATTTCATTGTTCGCATTCTCAGATCGGCATGCATTATGGCAAGTGCATGCCTCTCACTGCGCGAAAACCGTCAAATCGAATGACGACTTTATCGAATGTATGGCTTTTTTCAAAAATGTGGTACATATGCAATGTGGGAAACAACTTAACAAGCCGTTTTTGAAAAAAACTTGCGGAAAACCCAAATTTATTTTGGATGTGCCATGAATGTGTCAAGCTGATAGAGTTTGCTCGCTTGCGCGACACCGTTTCTTCACTTGGATGTGTTATCGCTGCTATCGCTGGGAAAACGGATGACGGCTGTCCTGAACTAAAGGCCGAGTTATCCAAAAATAACCAGTAAATTTCGCGCCTCGCTAAAAAGGTTTCAACAGTTACTCCAGTCCGGCCAAACTCCGGTACCTCTCGACCACCTCAGAAACGTCGTCGCGAGGATGGCCCTAATCCGAGCGATATTCTTGTTGGTGGTCGAAAGCTAGTCGAAAATAGCAACATCAGTACTTTGAACTTCACATCCTCCAAAGTTGTAGTTCACCCAAAGTACCGTGATGCAGCTCTTAACCCTGACACATGGCCGCAAGGCATACTGTTCAGGGAATTTGAAGACAGCCGTACCCAGAACATTTGGAGCCCGCCAACTGATTTTCCACCGCCTCCAAATGAAGCATGTACTTCTCTAATGCAACCCGGACCGTCAATTGTCCTGCAGAGGACTCCGCAACGATTGGCCATGCCACTATATAAAGCTACACCGCCCTTGTGAAGGAGTATCGATGTCGATCGCATACTGGGATGCAACGCAGTTGGTAATATGGAAGCCCTCGATCCCCCCGCTACAGTCGAGCCCTTGCCGCCAGCGTTCAGCAGTCGTCCCGGTCCTGTATGTATGGGTGGAGAAAGGGTCTTCCAAGCCGCCTTTCTCGGCAAGTATTATACAAATTGTAACGTACGACTCTCGGTGTAAGCTGCTACCACCCCGTTCTTGCTCTCCGCATTCCGCCATCGAGTTTCAACGCATATTGGGACGCACCGCAGTTGGCACCTTGGAAGCCCTCCATCCCCCGCCACAGTCGAGCACTTGCAGCCAGCGATCATCAGTCGTCCCGGTCCTGTGTGTGGGATGGGTGAAAGGGTCTTCCAACCTGCCGCAAATGGCAAGTATACATCTGTTCCGAACACTTCAAGCGCTGATGTATTCTTCGCTTCCAGTTTTTTGCCTTTTGCTCCGACATCTGGTTATCAGATGCCAACCATTTCTCTCGACGACGACGATAGTCGTATTTTGGAGCGCGACGCAGTTGATTCGGGATGCCTCGAATCCCTCACCACAGTCGACCAATCGACCGTGAACCGTTCCGATACTGTTCGTGGGGTTGACGAAAGAATCTTCCTACATGGCAACATGGCTTCGCGCTCTCTTATACCTGATCCGTCCTCTAGCAACATCGAGGTTTACTACCAGAAAGTCGGTGGCTTAAATTCATCAACGGAGTGCTATTTTCGGGCGACCACGGGTTGCTGTTACGACGTTATCGCCTTGACCGAGACGTGGCTCGACAACCGTACTCTGTCTCGCCAGGTCTTTGGTTCAACATTCGATGTCTACCGCTGTGACCGCAATGCCCTCAACAGTCAAAAGACATCAGGCGGTGGTGTGCTTATCGCCGTTCGCCATGGTATAAAAGCCCAAGTGATCAACGATGACCGGTGGGCGAGCTCCGAGCAAGTGTGTATATCAGTGAAACTTGCCGATCGCGATCTGTTCCTGTGTGTTGTGTATTTTCCACATGACAGAATTCGTGATTCCAGCCTGATCGATGTACATCTTTCATCCGTTTCTTTTATCGCCTCGATCGCCGCCCCGTCTGATGATATTGTTATACTGGGCGACTTCAACTTACCTGGCTTGACGTGGTGCCAGGCAAGTAATGGTTTTCTACGATTGAATATCGAAAAATCTGCGCTTATGACCTATGCCAGTTGTATTTTGGACAACTACAGCAGCGCAACTCTTCGGCAAATTAATAATGTCACCAACGAGAATGGACGTATATTGGACCTCTGCTTTGTAAGTGCCCGGGACTGCGCTCCGTACTGCTGCACTGCACCGACTCCTTTAGTCAAGCAGGTGCGTCATCATCCCCCACTACATCTTGTATTCGCTGGTAACCTAGGAGTGAATTTTGAAGACGTCTCAAGCTCTATCGTCTACGATTTTAAAAACGCTGACTACAACAGCATCGTTAGCACGCTGTTGGATATAAACTAGGACGAAAATCTTAACAATAAAGACGCGAACGAAGCAGCGATGACGTTTTCTAGTATTAACTACCTTATCGACCGCCATGTGCCAAAACGAACAATTAGTACCGATGAACACCCTCCCTGGCTATCAACCGTCCTTAGACGTTTAAAATCTGCCAAACGAACTGCATTTAAAAAAAATTTCGAAGCATAAGACACTTGTACTACGAAATCACTACTTTCAACTCAACCACGAATACAAACAAAAAAGCAGACGCGCCTTTTTAGACACCAGCGAAACGTCGAGCGTCAACTGAAATTCAAGCCCAAGTCGTTTTGGAAGTATGTTAACGAGCAGCGAAAAGAATGGGGTATCTTGTATGTCGTTTAATGGAGTTTTAGGCACCGACACTAAGGAAATTTGCCAACTGTTCTCCGACAAATTTTCAAGCGTTTTTTTCCAACGAGCGCCTGCCACCGCAACAAGTCGCTGCCGCCGCCAATTTAACTCCTTCTCTAGGACGAACCATCAACCGAATTTGTGTCGATAATGCTGCCATTCTTGCAGCAAATGCCAAACTGAAAGCATCTTGTTCCCCGGGTCCAGATGGTGTTCCCTCGATTTTTGTCAAAAAGTGCATCAGCGGGCTTCTTGAACCACTTCGGCGAGTCTTCGAGCTATCACTCACTACTGGTACATTCCCTTCCTGCTGGAAAGCAGCGCACATGTTTCCAGTTCATAAAAAAGGAAACAAATCGAACATTGACAATTATCGTGGAATCTCGTGTTTAAGTGCTGTATCAAAACTGTTCGAGTTGGTTGTGTTAGATCCTATTTTCTTTCACTGCAAACACTACATTGCAGATGACCAACACGGTTTCATGCCTCAACGATTGACAACGACAAACCTGCTCTCGTTCACAACATATGTAATAGATGGATTCGCTGACGGATTGCAAACCGATGCTATTTACATGGATCTATCTGCGACCTTCAACAAAATCAACCATGATATCGCAATAGAGAAGCTGGACAAACTCGGGATTCATGGACAACTTCTGCACTGGTTTCGTTCCTACCTCGATGGAAGGCAACTCCAAATCAGCATTAAGGACTGTCTATCTGCACCCTTCTTCGCTACATCCGGCATACCACAAGAAAGCTATCTCGGTCCAGTAATATTCCTCCTCTACTTTAATGACGTCAATACCACATTACCCCACAGGACAGGACCCCGCCTTTCTTTCGCCGACATGAAATTTTTTCAACAAATACGGGATAAAACCGATGCCGAGCTTCTTCAGAGGGAACTGGACAGCTTTAGTACGTGGTGTGATCTGTACAGAATGGTTTTAAACCCGAGCAAATGCTCAATCGTTACGTTCACGCGGAAACGCCATCCGACTCAGTTTAACTACCATTTATTCGGCTCGAGCATTCCAAGACACTCTCACATCAAAGATCTCGGAGTCATCATGGATTCGGCACTGACATTCAAACCACATACTTAATACATCGTGGATAAGGCATCACGACAGCTTGGGTTCATCTTCCGAATAGCGAAAAACTTTAGGGACGTATATTTTCTTAAATCGCTTTACTGCGCGTTGGGCCGCTCAACGTTAGAATATTGTTCTGCTGTTTGGAATCCGTACTACCAGAACGGGATTGACAGATTCGAGGCTGTCCAACGCAGGTTCATACGCTTCGCCCTTCGGCATCTCCCATGGCGAAACAGATTTCAGCTGCCGAGCTATGAAAACCGTTACCAGCTAATACACATCGATCCACTCAGCATTCGGAGGGACTGCTCTCGAGTCCTGTTCGTCTCCGAGTAACTCTCTGCCAGAGTGGATTGCCCTACAATCCTCGGACGTCTGGATCTTCAAGCCCGTGTTTGAGCTCTACGTAATAACTCTCTTCTGCGAGTTCCGTTCAGGAGAACCAACTATGGTTGCCAGAGCGCTGTTACCGGACTCCAGCGAACAGTGTGGCGACGGCCTTTGACTTCAACCGGACCCGGAATGCGATAAAAGCGAAAATGTTGGCAATTTTAAAATGTAATTAGTTTAAAGTACCTCCATTGGGGCCAAGGGGCATGTTGGTGAAGGTAATAAACATAAACATAAACAACTACTTTACCCGAAATCGTTTCCATGATCTTGTCTTCGGCGAAATAACACTTCTCAAACTTCTTCTCATAATAGTACAACAATCGATTCTTCATTTCTACGGGAAACTGTTTCATCTTCATATACGCCTGCAGTTGGCTTATCGTTTCTGCATATTTGCGCTTGGTCGAGCTCATAATGGTTATTAACTTGTATATTTGAACTAAAACATATACGTAACAAAAACCTGCAGTTGATGTCGGCAATTTCAAACAAACTTACCAATTAAGTAACAGTAGAAACTAATCCCAACAGCGATACAAATCGATGCGACAAATTTGGCGAAAAACGTTTTTGGTACGCCCAACTCACCGAAACTTCTCGGGAATAAATAGTACATAATCGTAGTGCAACATTTTCCATAACGATCAATGATGTCATTGTCGACATTTCGAAGGTATTCCACGTGCTCATCCCAGGATATATCAAACCCAACCTCTGGCTGCAATTATTTGAAGAATTGAATAAAAAGCTAACATTCCAATTAACTAACTTACGTCATCCATTACAGTTGCCACAAGTTTGTAGAAACAAACACACCAATGCAGAAATAGTCCCGATATCATTATCAATCGTAATATATAGTATTTCAACATATCAATACGGAAACGCTGTGAATTTCATTCTTAAAAGTTGGTTCTCTGAAACATATAAAATTTGAAAAAAAGATTCACTCACCTCAAAAAGATTCGTCAAGATGGCCCAAATGTATCGCACGGAGACCAACTTCAGCAATAATACTGCGTTAATAACATCTCGAACGATTGGATCCGATTTTTGTTGTAAATTGAAAATTCTTGCAATAGTAGACTTCGGAAAAGCAAACAGGAAATCTATAACAAACATTCCACTCAAGTAGTGCTTGAAGATTGCCCACGGACTCAGTTGGATATTCCGATAATACTTGTCCGTGGAGTAGCCAGTGATACAATTGATCGAAATCTCAGCACCAGCGATCACGTTGATGACAGCCATTACATAGTAAATTTTGTTGGAATGTCTCAATGATTGGGCAAACGAGATCACCAGAGGGGTTAGAATCATGAGAGCGCAATAGTACAACAGTAACCAGATGTCCCAATAGAACCGAAATCGGCTGAAGGGATGTATTATGTACCAGTAGTCACTTTTAATGTGACGAATCAGTTCGGTTCGGAACATGTAGCCGGAACGGTAGAACCGCTTCGTACGAGGGTGATCCGGATCGATGAGAAACCAGGTGCGGGACCGAAATGCGAAGCTCCCTTGTGACTTGATCCGATGCACCAGATAGTGGGCTTCATCTGGAATCAGCGAAGATAGTAGGTGTCAGTGTACATATTTTAGGAGGAAAAAATAATATACTACCTTTTAAGCTGCATTCATGGACATGAGAAAGAACTTCCTTAGATTTCTGTCTCTCCGAGGACATTGTCATGTATTCAAAACGAAACACGATAGCCGTGTTGTGTCAGTTAACAAAGCGTACAATATTGATTGGCTATTGAGTATAGCCTACTTTGAAAATGGCAGATTTAGCTTTCGTCGGATTCACCAGGCAAGGCACTTCAGTTGTATGGTTATAATTGACATTCGGTCAAATACAAATTGACTTTGGTTCAGTCCTGGGAACATCCTGGTATCAATAGCATCGGGAATGATTAGACTTCCTACGAGAATACGATGAATTTGAAGTAACAACGCGAGATATAGCTTCGAAAGGTTTCTGATATGTGTTACTGATCGGGTAGAGCTACGACCCCACTGACACTGATAATCTTTCCTGATCGGGGCTCGAACTTACAACGACTAGCTTTTGAGACTAACGGCTTACCCAGTGTCTCAACGAGTATTGCAAATTGCGTTATTCAAATTTTATTGCTGGAAGGAGATTCTGTAGAGAAGCGGTTCTCAACCTTTTTCTTACCACGGACCCCTTAGAAATCACCCTGGGTTGCTGCGGACCGCAACGGATATACATCGATTTTGTATGCTATCAATATGTAATTTGATAAGACTTGAAATTTCAATATGAGCGCCGAAAATTTATTTTTCTCCGCGGACCCCCAGCAACGATCCCTAGTTTGAAAATCACTGCTGTAGAGTGCGCATAAGAACTTCTGCTTATGAATCCAACCTTTGTTGACCCCTACAAATAGCCACAAATGAAGGATATTCGCTCGAATAATTTTGACCTTGCTGTTAAAAACAACTGCAGCCACTCACGTGGTAATTGTACTGATGGTGGCTGCAACACACATCACATCATATCTCTCACGGCTTACCTTTCAATGTAGAGGCATCTTTTCAAAATGTTGGAAAAAGCAAGATTTCAAATGTTTATCCGAGGGGTAAGACAGTGAGTAATATTGAGACACTTTACGCAATTCTGAGTAACTCGTATTGTCCACCATACCCTGCAAATATTTGTTCCCACCCGGCATGGAAGTATAAACATTTTCCTTAGTCAATCAGATCATTTTGTCAAAACAAATTGTTCGATTACCATATTTTGAGCAGTAAAAAATGACATTCACATTATCGCTGTATGAAGGGCCAAAAAGAAATGGATCCATAGAAAGAATCAGTTTTGCGCAATCCGAGGAGGCCGAGAATCTTCTTCCAATGATAAAATGCATCCGATTATGTTAAAAAAAATTAAATGCAAAAAAAACATTTTTGTCAAAATGTTTTTTCAAAATGGGATGGTTTTCGAGACATTTGAAATTTTGTTTCAAATATCTCGTTTAATTCGTGAGAGTTGACTTCGTGTCGTTGCCGCGCTCGGACGTCTGATGCGCCTGCTGCTCTTATATTTTTTCGCCGCATATTGTAGATGAAATAAAAGAGAATATAAATTATCCCTACGAGGGCTATAATGTGTTGATGATTCCGGAATACAGCGAAGTGAAATTTTTAATGAAAGTACTTCATAAACTAAATAAAGTGAAAGAAAAATGAGTGCACAGGTTTTATATAGCAGATGCCCGACGGCTATACCCTAGCTGAGAGAAAGTTCAGGCGGTGGTGGAGAAATAGTTATCAGAAGGAAGGCAGTTGGATAAGAATATTGCCAATAAACTGGGTGAGCTTGTTCTGATTAAAAATAAATAGATTTTGCTTAATAGGATTTAGGTTTCAGTTCCAAAAAGCAGTCCATATAAATCAAACTACTTTTTTAGCGATGGCGCATTCCTACAATTATTCCATTTGGTAGTGTGAGTGTTGTACATGCCATTTTACGCATAGCTGTCTGCGTGACGAATGAAAAAATCTCATGTATGGTGGACCCTGCACGAGCGGAAATATTGACAATAAATCATATGTTGATCAATGTATTGATGGTGTAAGGTCATCTTGAAAATATTGATTCTGTAGAATTTAAATGGGATTGACGGATTGATGCAGTCTTGTCAATATATTTATTGACAATATTTCTGTCTCGTGTAGGGTCCGCTTATGGGATTTCTACGGGCATGTTATGTAAAGAACGGCCCTGTGTTTTAAGCGGCCCTTACACGTTCAATATTTTTGTCAATACTAGAGAGTATTGACAAAAGTATTGTACGTGTAATGGAAAATTTTTTATTGACGATGTGGATTTCAAACGGGACTGAAATATTGTAACAATACCGTCAATACTGGTATTGACAAAAATATTGAACGTGTAAGGGCCGCTTTAGCCTAGCATTGTCCGTAGAGTCGAATGGCTTCATTGTGTGAGTTGTACAGTGCGTGCCGTCTGAGGTTTTGCAGTTTGTCTTGCTTGTTTGAATACGCGTCGAGGCTGTGTGGATTGTCTTGTATTGTGAGTGTGCATCTTGATTTTATGGCGTGTTCGGAGCGACTGGGTTTGTTAATTAGTTAGTGGTGTGAGAGAGACAGTGCATGTTATCCAAGTGATTCGAGTGCCTGCGGTGCTTGAATGGAGGATCCGAGGAGTATCTTTGTATTTAACGGTTGTGGTCGGACAGGACTGCGCCAACGTATAGCGGTTCTCTATATTGCTCCGATGTTCCACTACCAGTATCTGACATAATGGAAAGAGTGGCGCATGTTTGGATTATTATTTTTTAAATGTAGTGTCTAACCGGAGAAGACTTGCACGATTCATGTCTTATTTTTTGTGTGTGTCTGGATTGACTGACGGCTAAGGCCGTTCACGGTCCATCTCGCCAAATGCATGTTTAATTTGCGAGCAGGGTTGTTGGTACAGTCGTGAAACGTTTGTTGTTGAGTATTTTCATTATGTTGTCATTTTGGACGGATCCATATGGTAGTTATATTAGCTTCTACCGTACGCTTAGCATAATCTAACGAGCTCGATTTCGCTTTACTTTGTCAATTTCACTATATTATTTTTGCATTTTATTATATTGAACATTAATCGGATTACGCATGTGTGCGAGATTTCGCACGGGGCATTCTCAGGCAGCTGTGTATCGGTCTTCGCCTCAAGCAGTCGGCTCGAGCGAGTGAAGTGCAGTTTTGCGGAATTTGGTTTGGTGGTATTCGTGTAAGCACACCGCGTGCGCGTAGACGGATGAAACGCATGTGCTATCAGTAATGGGTTGATGACGGTGTGATGCGGGATGCGAGGGGCCTGCTTGCAGCATATCGGGTTGAGCCTGTCAGAGTGAAAGCAAGTAGTTGGCGCAGATCTGCTCGGATTTCACTCTGACATGATGTCTTTGGTTTGCGGCAGGCAGGTTTTTCGCATCTCGCATTCTGATGTCGGTGCGCAATCTTTCGATTATGCGTCTTATTGTTGAAGTAATGCGGTGCATTGTTTGACCGGATTAGAATATGAAAGTAATTGCGTTTCTCTCGAAACCACGTCTTCAGGACTGGTATCATGGATGCCTCAGGATCAGCTAAAGCGTTCCCTTCTTTCGTTTAAAAGCTCGTTGGTTTATGTGGTCTTTGACCCATCTTTTTTGGATGTTTTTGGTTGTAAATGTTTTTTAGGTGCGATTGAGGACAATTTTTCGAAGAAGGAAGGCCATTTAATAAATAAATATAATAAATACTATATTAATGATTGCTTGAAGGGGAATGGGTCGTGGACTGGACTGGATTTAATGTGTTTTGGGACCCTTTTAGATTGTTCATTTTCGGTGAACGTGCGAGCCCCGGTTCATGATGCCGCATTTTATCTATTTTGTGCATTGGAGTGGGGAACGGGATTTCGGTTCTTCTAAGGAGTGGGGGTTGTTGCTCGGGACCGAGATGTTTTTTGTAGTTTGCAGGGAGGTCTCAATCCGTTTTGCCTTCCCGTTTCAGTGAAAAATTGTGTTTTTTTAATATCTCGGAGGGTGGAGTAAGAGACTCCTATATCTACGTAAACATAAAATAAAACTAATTCTTTTAACTATCTCATGTTTTACACTTATCTTGTACTTACTTAGTATAACCAGAAACGATTGCTGAGAGTCGGCATTCTATTTTTGCAATTCAAGAAGTAAAATTTCCTCTTACTACGAAAACAATATACGTATGCAATTCCAACAATCTATAAGAATATTATTTGACACGAGAAAAAGGAAATCGCGCACAAATACCTAAGATTCGGAATTTTATTCAAACGTTCGCCGGGAAAACTACATAGACACGGCAGAATACGCAAAATATTCGCGGCGTGATGAAAAATTGAACTATATCGATTTATTAAAATATAAGCAATACTCCTCATAGACGGATATCTGGAGTTTAATTTGCATATTTAACCAATCGCATTAATGCAACAAATGATAAATCTCCCAAATTCTCGGCAGCCGGCTGCCCAGAACAATTTTTACATGATAACGCTACCGGCACATTTACTAACAAATCTCCCCTTCCCGTGATACTTGTGGAGATGCAGAGGATTCCTCGGTCTCTAGCAGCAACATATATCGGACTAACATTCCTTCCTTCCCCAGAAGATCTGCATTCGGACGTGGCCGGCGTCGGTATTGATCAGCATGCAGGGATCAATAGAGATTGTACAATGTGACTCATCGTGCTATTCCCAAGCAAGTTGTTCCAATGAACATTTTAAAATCTCAATTGGTTCTGATCAATAACGGAGTAGCAACCTCGGGCGATCTCTTATGCTTATGTTTATGCTCATGCTTTGTATACTATCATATACTTAGTAACATGGGCTCAAACACCTGAGGTAATTCTCCGCTTGTTTATTCACTCGAAGGGCGGCTCTCAATGGACATCGCGACCATCCAACCGTAGGTTGGCCTACCTCCAGCGCCTTGTCAGCAGCGGATACCGATAAAAGAATCATCGATGTCTGAGTCTCTCCATACCCCTTCGTTAACCGGATCGTTGAACTGCTGGTTCAGTGCACCTCTCACCTCATCTACAGTCGTGATCTCATCCAGGTCCTTACACACAATCACCGTCTCCGGGCTTAAGGCTTAACTTCTGCCTCTTCACTGGGAGTTGAGCTGTTAATCGTGGGATCCTCCTTCCTGTGTATATATACATGTATGAAAGTGCGGATATGTATGTGGGTATGTATATATAAATGTACACACAATGGTTTGCATTTTACATGCAAACATTCATATAATGTATTGATGTCAAAAACTTGTAGATAGCAGCCAGATCTTCCTCCAATTACAGCTCCTTGGAGATCTCCAATGAAACGACCTGCGCAAGTCCTACAGGCAGTGACAACAGGCTAAGAGAAACGAATGCGCTGAGGAAGACACAGGCTCTATCGGTCCTTTTTTATTATTTCCTCTTCTCTTTCTTCAATAAGCAGGACTTTCAAGAAATATGGAGTTAAAGGAAACGTAAATAGGAGGCAGGAAAAAAAGGTAGCATACTGCAAAAATGGTAAGTTTTCTAGTACACATGTTTACATTTATATATGGAAATCAAAGTAATACACTAAATACACGTCGATTTCTTCTTTCCTGAAAGGAATCGAAAGTTTTACTGTAATGTTAAAATCCAAATGATACAAACATTACAGTAAGGCGGGGCTGATTGATGGACCGATGACCTCGGAACATGTCTGGCTCTGTACACGAAATGGGTCATCGGAAAGTCAATTGAGCTAACACCTACCTAAATCCGTGAACCAAGTTCAGTTTAGCTCTGTGAAGTGATGCTCAGCCTTTAGTAGGTGGTGTGTGGATCGCCATTGTTCTCACTGGTGCAGAGGAATCGATCACAGAGCAAGTGAAAAGAAGTTTTTTCGTTTTTTCTGGCTCTGTCAACCTCTCGCACATTCTCGTTTGCATAACGTGATTCCTTCGAGTTTAAATGGCCGAGAGCGATGAATCCCCTGATATGAACATGGAAGTTGATGATGTTCCAAAAGGCCCATTTGAGTAACCTAATACACCCGAATTGAACACTATGATCTTCACTCAATTGCGTCATGTGTGGTGCTTTTCCGGAACGAGAAGAAAGTAGTCAATTTATTGGAAATTTCTCGAGACCTGACAGCGCAGTACTCGGCCGTAGCCCGGGTGCAAACAAAGTACGGGTTACCATAAATGATCTCCACCAGGCAAACCACATTGCTTACATTTTACGACTATAGTGTCTCCGTACTTGCTAAGGCCGTAGAGATCAATGGGGTCATCTCCGAACCGGGTTTGAAATGCAAAGACATGTTGAAATACGAGGTTGGCTGCTTCGAGGAGCTCTCACTTCAGCAGGTGAAGATCTTCAAATACAAGCAATTGTATTCAGCGAGTATTTCAGACAGTCAGACTTTTACATCTTATTCTCCATCAGACTCGCTTCGGGCGACCTTTTCCGGGTCTTCTCTTCCCAATTATGTCCTTCTGGTGAAGTGCACTAACTGTAAGCAGTTAGGCCACACAGTCACCTATTGCGGCAATAAGAAACAGGGTGGTGAATATGGGGAAGAACATGAGGATGATTCGTGCGGAAAAAGAAACTGAAACGTTTGTTTTCTGCGGGGGGACTCCGCATTATTTCCCTTCATGTGCTGGCTACAAGCCGCGCGGGGATAAACATAAGCGTTCTTCTGCAGAAATGCTTAAGAATGTCTCGCCATCTGTCCACACCGAAAATTCCCTTGCTCTTTTGGCTCGTGTTGAGAATGAATCTCCACATCCACAAGAGGGATCCTCTTTCGTTAAACCAGAAACGTCCAGGATGAGCAAAAATCTGTCCACCCCGAAACTGCCTCGCAAGAGTTAAAAGGTATCCTCCTCTGTGACTGTGCCAACTACATGTAATAACAACATTGGTAGTACTGCCTTAAAGCCTAAGCAAATTACTGCTGGATTTGATATTTTCAATTCCAAGGAGGAGTACCCAGCTGCTCCAGTAACATCAAAAATTCTAAGTGTCCCCTTTTTTCAAACAGATGCTCAGTTCTGTATGAAATGAATTTTCAGTTCAGTATGAAATGAAATTTTCTGAAGTGGACATAATTTTAATTCTGATTCTCTTACTTCTGATACTTTTTCCCCTAATAGTGCGAACACTGTTGAAGCTGTTGACTTCTAAATGGCCCTCTTCGATGGCTAAGTCATCGAGCGAGGTCACCGATTCGGTTGCTGTTCTACAGTGGAATTGCAGAAGTATCGTCCCGAAAATCGATTCTATCAAACTTTTACTAAACAGTTTGAAATATGATGCATTCGCATTCGCATCCACGACTTTAGTGTAATTCATCTGGATCGAGAAAACGAACATCTTTACTGAAGACCAACAATCTTTAAGTTTCAGCATGTTCCAGAAAGTTATTTGCCTTGTTAAGATACGTGTTTTTCCAAAAGAGATCGGCGATATGTCTCTTGCAGCTTAGAAGTTATTGGGTAATTTTTGATAAAATTATCGAAAGCTTTAAAAGTAAAAACTTTTAAACAGGCAAAAACGGACAGCCAGCTCTAATTGTAATTAGAAGTGCTATATCAACATTATAAAACTCAATGGATTTAACTTGTCTCTTGTTGTCTCCAGTAGAGTTATAGATATAAATACGTCGATATCTTGGAAAATACTCGAGATAGGTTGTAAGTGAACTTCGTAAACCGATTGCGAAAGGATTTTGTTCATCCACATGCAAAAGCCTGTGTTGTCGCAACGCGCCTTGATAAAACTGGAAGGTTCCACAGGCTCATTAATAACAGTTACCAGCCACTCAATTTCATAAAGAGTACACGTAGTCAAAAATTGAGTTTTCCTCGTTTATTCAGTTTTGAGTTTGGGATAAAATGTACTCAAAAGGCAAATAAGGAAAATCATTCCGCATTTTTAATAAAATTACAGAGATTTTCATTGGCATTTCAATTGTCATTTACCTGATCGGCACCTTGTAGATAATGCAGAAACTACAAAAAACAACTGGAAGTTACATTTGAAAACAAGCAACACTCAATGAAACTTACCTTATAGCTTTAAGAACGATCAGCGTCTTCAAGTGCAAGCTATTTTTTAAGTTTAAGTCGACGCCTGACTCCGCACACTTTTTTGAGAGAATTTTTTTCACTCAGAGCTTTGAAAATTTAACGCTTACTCAAGAGATGAGTTAATTCTACTAAAATTAAAACTCATTTATTGACATATTACTATTACTTTTGAAAACAATCAACACAAATTTTGAGTAATTCTGAATAAGCGTGCAGGACCGGAAGACACTGGACCACAAATGAAAGCCGTACGAAAACCGGGCGCACCTCGTAAAAATACCTAATTGCTCTCCTTCAGCTGTATCCCAACCTGAATGAAATAACAAGATTATAACAAAATGCAATTTTCGTAGTAAGCTTACTCAAAATTTAGTCTCGTTACTCGTTAGTAGTTAAAATAACAGCAAATTATAACAAGTAACAGCGCGAGATATAATTCTGAAATGTTTCTGTTATGTATTTCCGATCGGGATCCAAACTTTTCGACGCGGGATTTCATCAAAAAACTTTTATGTTTCACAAAATTTCGTCCAGAGGGGCAAGAAACGATCCGGGCTGCAAACGCACAAGGTGCAGAACTTTCCAAATCGAGACCCGAAAACTCTACACGACGCACAGTGGCACCTCTTCATACAACCCAAGTAGAATTATTTAGAATTAATATATTGTCTTCGAATTACTAAATTTTCGTACAGACTGAAATACTACACTAACTTAAACCTATTTTCAATTTGAACATTTCTCTACTTAAGTTAAAGTCAAAATGATGAAAAACGCTATTGAAGAGCTGACAGCAAACATCTACCGGGTTATTCTGGCCGTACTGCGTGCGATGAGTAGAGCGCCGTAAGCAATAAGCATTATAACGTAGCACCAGTCTATTTGCAACCATCAAGCACATCGGTCACGATACTCAGTGTGCTCCTGCTTCTATCCGCGCCAGTGCAAAGCGAACGAAAAAAACAGTTATTTGTATGCATTGCCTGAAGAACAAAGGATCCCGTTAATTTTATTCTTGCGTGACCTATCATGATGACTGAGTCTCATCAACAAAACGTGATTATTCGGCCTAGCACAGTGGCCATTGACTTCAGGTCTTTTCGCATAAGATCAAGTATTCGTGATGTGGAACATCTGCTGAAGGTGAAAATGCAGCTTCGGTTTTCGGAAGTCACCTCCATACAGCTTGAGCACGTCAGGCATGCGGTGCTGATAACCTTCAACAAAATTCGCCCAGGCGAAAAGATTCAGTTTGCAGAACAACTTAAACAACGTGCTTGTTTGTGACAACGCTGAAATCAAGATCCCTATATACATGGATAATGGGAATATTGAAGTTAAATTACATGATTTATCTCCACTTACTTGCAAAGTGGCAATCGAAAGATTCATGTCGAATTTCAGAACAGTGGAATCTATTGCGGAGGACACATGGAAAAACTACTTCCCAAGTATTTCAAATAGTGGCTTTGTGGTGAGAATGCGGGTAGACCAACCCATTCCCTCCTACCTTACCCTGCAGTACAACACAGAAGGGGGTGATACCATTACCCAGCGAACTCTTTGTACATATCAAGGACAAACTAATACGTGCCAGTTCTGTGAACAAACGGCACACTACGGACAATCCTGCCCAGAAACCGCCGAGGAAAGCTCACCTGCAGAAAGAAATGCCAACACCGAAGCTCCAATATCTTCACCCGAACCGCAAACGGTTGCCAAATTTGTGGCTGCTGTTCAAGTAATAATGACAACTGTAAAAGCTGCGTCAAGTACTTCAAACTTAACAAATAATACCACCAGTGAAGAAACTACCACCAAGGATGGAGTGTTCACATTCGTGACCAGCAAGGGCAAGAAGCCAGGAAGAACATCTGATCGCGAGTGTCAAGGTAGTAATCAAGATGCTGATACGGGCGTAAACGACAACGAGAGAGACATGGATAACCCCGAAATTGGCGAGAGAAGGAACATCTTCCCGACGCGAAAAAAGATCTCCGCTCGCAATACCAAGTTAGGCGCACGGGATCTTACAGGTTAAAAATAAAATTTATTGTTATTTTTTATTTTTTGCATATCGTAAATATATAAAAGACCCATGGCTCCTCTAAGCTAACGCATTGAGCCGTGTCAAATAAACGAATTAAAAAAAAAATAACGTAGCCTAATATCTGCTTTAGATCCACATATAAAACTGTTTTAAAAACCGTGAAGCCATAAATACTGATATAATGCTGGTATAATGCCAGAAAAGGCGAAATATAGTGCTATTACTGTGCAGAGATTGACAGCTCGCTTCTGCAGTACTAATGCTATGATATAGCACCAGCGCACAAATGTCAAATTTGAAAGCCTTATATTGGCACTACTAATGCTATTAAAAAGCTTCAGTTGGCTGTCATTGTCCGCCATGGTTTTAAAACCATTTCTCATGTTTCCTTTCGGTATGATGCGCAAAAAGGAAAAATTTTAAAATAAAATGTTCTGTTTAAAAGCGTAATTGACTCTCCTCTACTGCATTGTAATGGGTTTTCGTTCTCACATGATATGAATATGTTACGAAAATTACCTTTAGTAAGTCTCGAACTGAGGTACCTTGCCTCGTTCTTCACGGTAAGTGCGCTGCGTTTGCTGCTTGGACTATATTGCATATGTTCGATTGAAATGAAATATGCCGAATATAATCTTCAAGAAGAGTTACAGAACGAATAAACCCACAGCATTACAATAGCTTTATATCGGCTTTCTATTTGCTCTATAATGGCACTAAATGCACATATGAAGCTTACATGCTTTAAAGATCCTTGAAGCATGTACGCGTTATATCAGCTTTATATACGCATATAGAGCAATCGATAATGCTATATGTCGGCTGTGCAGTTATGCATTATTGATGCTAACATGGAGCTTTTTTGCGTTGTTAATGCTGTAATGGTGTTTCAATGCGACATTAGTGCAAATGTATAGTTAATATAGTGCAATGGCTTACTTGGGAAAGGCGTTGGTTGTTAAAGGATTAATATACACGTTAATAGTAGTAGCCAATCACATTGGATAACAAAAATGGATGACAAAACTAGTAAAAATCACTAATTTTTCAGTAGTATGAAGTTGTTTAGGCAACCAATTTGTAAGAAGATATATGAGCTACAGGGCGTCTCCACATGGGTGTTTTCAAATCCATAGATATAGCAACTTCGGCGCAAAAATGCGCGCCATCACGCCTATATATCTTAAAACAATACTCAATTTTGAGTCAGACTCATGATAAGTGACCCATGGGAGACCATCTCAAAAATTGTGAGACGTAGAAAGATAAATTTCTGATATGACATTGAATTTCTCAATGGATTTTTCTTGACTCAGAACAAACGTAAAATATATCTGCACAAAAAGATCACATCTATAGTTTGGCATATTCATTCTTTTTTCCAAAGAACTTAAAACTACTACAATCGGCCATGTAGTTCTTGAGATATCGCTATTTGAACTTCGACGGTACGAACAATTTTCATGAATTAAATGGAAGAGAAATCCTCGACATCACTTGCTTCAACGACATGTTAAAAATTAATTTTTCATCCAATTATCATAAAATTTTGAGATAATTTTCTTCAAACTGAGAGAAAAATAAAATAAATATTTACAAAAGAATTACAAGACATTGATTTTTGTGGTTTTGTCACTCGTCGAGCCACTGTGCGACGCGGCTAACGAAATACCGGTGCTGCGTCATTGATGATGGAAACTACATCAAAGCGGAATTCTAGCAGTAGTCGGAATAGAAATATTTCACGAGACAAGTTTGATGTGGATGATCGTTTCAAAGTACCTGATTTGGCAGGCCATATGCACTTGTGGCAAACATAATGAACCAACGCGATTAGAAACACATAACAGAAATATTTCAAAACTTTATCTCGAATTGTTACTTGTTATAAATTTGTGTTATTTTAACTACTAACGAGACCTAATTTATAACACAATGTGTTACAGAAAATGCGTTCTGTTATAAACTTGTTACTTCATTCCGATCGGGAATCGTGCCCAAAGGCACCATGAACAGTGAGATTTACAAAAATGAGACCCTCCAAAAACGTATTTTGCCATTTTTGAGACAGCACGATCAAAACCCGTTCTTTTGGCCTATTCCAAAACCGCATAGGAGTGGTATGCGGGAAATTCTGTGGATTTTGTACCGAATGACATGAACCCACAGAACTGTCCTGAACTCCGTCCGATCGAAACCTATTGGGCCATGATGAATCGCGAACTTCGGAAGACCAAAGGAGTAGCGAAGGACGAAAAGCAAATGATCAGGAAGAGAAGAAATTGAGAAAAAAAACATACCGAAAACGAATGTACAGGCTCTGTATGTAAGCTGTACTAGACGTTTGTAAGCTGAAATAAAATTTGGGTGTCAATTCGATAACTATATAGCCGATTTACCAATCAATCTAAAGTATCACAAAAATTCGACTCATCTTTAGAGAAGCGCTTAACGTCCAGTATGAATCAAACCAAATATGCATATAAAAGGTCTTGAGCAGGGTTGTTAATCGATAATTAATCGTCATCGTCGATAACGTTAACCACCCGTCAACGTCATCGGAAACTCCGTTAACGATAATGTATCGTCGGATTCATCGTCATCGTCGATAATTCATCGGTGGTTATCGCGATACATTTTGCGTTACTTTCCCGTTTATTGGAGTTGAAGTTGATACGGTTAACTTTCAATTGTTTAGAAACTATTAAAGGACATGTTGTTGGCAGTTGAAAATCAATAGTATTGGACATTTTCTATGCACAGGGGGGTTCGACGATGTGTCAATATGGAATTTTTGTCAACTTTTCTGGAGTGTTTTATATTGAAGGGAAAGTTATTAGCAGTTGAAAATCAATAGTTTTGGACATTTTCAATACACAGGGGGTTCGACGATGTGTCAAAATGGATTTTTTCAATTTTTAGGGAAAGTTTATTATATTGAAGAAGTTATTAATAAGTTAAAATCAATAGTTTTGGACATGTACCGTCGGTGCGTCTAAATAAATTTTTTTTCAACTTTTCGCGAACTTTTTATATTGAAGGGTAGGTTGTTGGCAGTTGAAAATGGATAGTTTTGGACATTTTCAATTCACAGGAGAATCCACCAGTGCACAGTGTTTCCAAAATGGCAAAAAGGTGAAAGAAGTTCTTTGAACCACGAAAAACATTTTTTAGCTATAGTGTCTTCAGCAAAGTTTATTTATATTTTTTGCATTTAAAAAGTATTAGTTAGGTGATTAATCCCTCTAAAGCTGAGAAGCAAGTTTTTGTTTGGTCATTTAAATGAAAATTAAAAAAACCTTTTTTTGACAAAGTTGTTGAGAATATCTTTAGTATTAATTTCGCTGAAGAGACTATGTGTCTATCTGTCGATTTAATTATACGTTTGTGAAGATTTCTTTGATATACCCCACAAAATTGCTTATTTCAAAATACTTTTCCTGGTAATTTTGTAGAATTTCAAAATGTTCCAAGATTTCGTTCAACAAAGAAAGTACAGAATTTTTGTAATGTTAGTTTATTTGTATCTCTTACAACTTAGAAGTTATCGAATGATTTAGTGTCCAAAAAGCAATGTTTTGGTATGGAAGCCACAAATTTCCGCAGGTATAGCTTTACCAAGACGAATCTGCAAAACAAACACTATATATATACTGCAAAATATACAAAAATAATACTACTGTACTGTACTCCTAAGCGAAATTTTTACTAAATAATAAGAACGGGTTATGAGGCTTTGTCGATTATTAAAGAAGATTATTTTAACCACTGCGGTTTATTAAAAAGAAAGGAAAAAAATGTATTCGTCTTGGTGTTTGCGTTTCGACATCGTCTTTTCAAAACCAGAAAAAATATGTGCACATTTTGTCAATGTCAATTCACCAAGGGGCTGATAAAAACGGGTCTTCACTGTATTCAAAAACGACTAAAACTCTACTATGAGGTCGTTCATAAATTACACTACATATTTGAGGGTAAAAGAAGGAAGCATAAAGCATCTTGTTACATAGTGGAGAGAAGAAACGGAGGAGGGGGCTAAAAGCATCCCAACTAGAAAAAAATATGCATTGGATATATGTATATTCTCTTTTATAAAATTCAAAATCTTCTAGTTTAAATTAAAATTATAATAAAATCTATTAATCACCACACCACTTAAATGTGTAGTATAATTTGTGAATGGCCTAATAATAGTGGTTTAGTAGTTTTTTCAATATATGTCTTTGCGTGATTAAAATTACTAATTACACAATAGCTCAAAATTTGTTTTCTTCATGGTCAAAACAATTTTGATCACCTTTTTGTCGTGCTGTGCACCTGGGACTCTTCTGTGCACCAACTTACTCGAAAAATTAAAAAATGAAAGGGTTGTGTACAGGACACGACCACGGTGACATTAAAAATGTAGCTTTTTTCAAGAGCGTGCAAATGAATTTTATCTATCACACATATCGACTCACGCTCTTGTTCACTCGCCTGTTTTCATATGTTACAATTTGCTATATACCCTCCCCGTCAAAACATAATTTATTGAAGGTCTTTTAACGGTAATCTATTAATTAATCAAGTATCTCACTAGGTGATTGGCATTATTTGGCTGATCCATCTAGTAAAAATAGGCTGGTCTGTCCAGAAAATATATTCAAAAGAAAAGTTCCATATTGAGAGCTGTGATGAGGAAGCCCACGCCCGCCAACGGAAATATACAGATTCTCCATGAAATATGAAATTTCATTTTTCATTTAAATTTTCAATAATGTACTAATGAGCTTAAGTAAACAATCTTAAGATTAAGTAGTCCTTGATCGATTAGTGATTGAACAAATGAAATTATTTGATAAATTACATTGTTATACAACGTTCGCACTGCCAGTTAAAACGGGTTTTTATGCTATCTTGGTGACATTTTTCTTGTTGCTAATTATTAAAACGTGTTATAACTCTGTAGTGTAAACATTGTATAATTAAACCAATTCTGCAGCGTTTTATGTTATATAGGCGTTTTATGTGGTAATAGGACTGACATAATTTATCTTCAGTACAGCGGTTTGTTTCATAATTTAAAACAGATTTATTTTAAAATTAAAATTGTATACCCAACCGTTCTCTTTGTTGTATACTTTAAAACGCAATTAGAACTGTGTTTTAAATACATAGGGTAGGACAGATATTCTGACTGGATAAACTGGGAAAACAATTTTAAGTCCAGTAACGCTTAAGACATGGCTTGAATTTGAATCGAAAAAGAACACCCGCTTAAACTGCTGCTGGGACGGTAAGTTCTGTTTTAAAATTTTCCGTTGTGTGCAGTACGAAACAAAAGTGTTTGAAATTAGAAAACAAAAAGTTCTGCTGGGAATGTGATTGTTTCCGATGCAATTACACTCAGATTTTTCACGCAGGGGATACAGGCCGTGTAAATGAAAACCGCGTAAAATTTAAAAAAACGCGTTAATGAAAACCGCGTAAATTTCAAAATCCGCGTAAAAAAACCTGAGTGTACTCTCCTATATAAAATACTACGCTGCTGAACAGTGCAATAACTACAGAAGCACGTTGTCAGATGCCTTACTCATAAAAAACATATAACCGAAATATGAAAACCAATAGGCTCTTTACCCTACGCAGCTACAAAGCGCCGTAAACATGGATTAACAAGTTACAACGCACACGCATGCATAAAAATAAATATATTTTTTCAAACGCAACACTCTTAAGCAGCACACACCGTATTGAATTAAATCCAAACCACCCCACCCACCCACTTTGCAAATCATTCTGTGACACCGTGCTGGTACCCGAAAAATCCGCACACGGCCACCGCTGCCGAAAATGCATAGCGTCTACCGCTTATTGTAGTGCCCAGACGCTGCAGCCATGATCTTACCCGTTCGACATAAGAACAAAAACTGATTCAAACGGGTACGCGTCACCTCTATTTATAAACTAACCGTATATGGTTTAGTCACTTAGGTGCGAGTGTGTGCGAATGCCAACGTTGCCGAAAATCGATAGCGCTTATTGCATCGCCCGGAGACGATGTTGCTCATATGGGATAAGAGCAACAACTGATTTAAACGGACATGCGTTGCTTCTATTTATGACTTTTCGTTTGTGATTGAGCCACTAACCTACCCTCTAATGACGGCTGTGTCTGAGAAATCTGCATCACGAATGGTAATTTCCCCGTTTTTCGTGAACTTTTTAATTTTACCAATTTTTAAAAGTCTACTTTTATTGGGGAGACATTAAATTATTACCAATATTTAAGTTAGGTGTTTCTGAATCGGTTGGTGTATGAATGATTAAAATCCATCTAGTAATATCGGAGTTATAAGCGTGCAAACCTTACATAGTTTCGTTACATGGGAGATAGTTTAGATTTTAGAATGACACCTAGCCCCAGATAGTGGAGTAAGACATTTTTAATGTCAAAAATTCCATTTTGACACATCGTCGGACTCTTCTGCGTATTTAAAATGTCCAAAATTATTGATTTTCAACTGCCAACAACTTTCCCTTCAGTATAATACACTTTCCCGAAAAGTTGAAAAAAAAATTCTCTTTGACGCATCGTCGGACTCCGCTGTGCATAGAAAATGTCCAAAACTATTGATTTTCAGCTGCCAACAACATGCTTTTCAATAGGTATTTATTTCTAAACAACTGAAAGTTAACCGCATCAACTTCAACTCCAATAAACGGGAAAGTAACGCAAAATGTATCGCGATAACCGATGAACCGACGATGACGATGAATACGACGATACAATTATCGACGATGACGATGAAGGCGACGATACATTATCGTTAACGGAGTTTTCGATAACGATACATTATCGTTAACGAGTAACGCTGATAAATTATCGCGAAAAATGTATCGTATTAACAACCCTGGTCTTGAGTAACAGGTTGATATCGTCGACGGACATAAAAAGCATCTAACTCATAGATACCATGCGACCGTACCTGAAGTGGCTAAAATCAAGTTTGAACAAACTCTAATTCGTATTATCATTGTGGACTTGGAATGTGCAAACATGACCCAAAACCTATATACGAAAATGACATAATTACAGCATTACATTAAGATAATCCATAACAAATCCAACAGCGTGCTGCTCCCAACCATTATCCACTCATGAATCATGATATGGCATCATTTTCCATTAATTCAATTTATGACACGACCAACTAACCTACTGACCATCAGCCTGAAGAGTATAATTTAGCGCCAGTAATGCCCCTAACGAACCGCAGCGCATATTTCACCCCTTAATCCACCATTTGTCATTCATCCATCAATAAAAGACAGAACGAGCGAATTAATTTTGAACCAAGAACAAACAAAAAACCAACTTCTCTCATAAATCTTTAATTACAGTTTCAATGGCCTTGTTCTCCTAGCAGCTCTAGTATAAAAGTATGCCCATGACGGTAGCGTTTTTGCTAAGTTTCCTATCCACGCTCTGTGTCGCATCAGAAATTATACTACAACCTACATAGCAAACATTACGACTACGATTGAACAAACGATAGTGGGTGCACTGAGTCTACTATATAGTTATGTTCTAACGAATGCGAACCTATTGCTAGTCCTACTGCACAATACTGTACCGGTTGCACCAGATCGAACAAATAAACAAACTCAGCGGCAAATTATATCAATATCCAATAAGCAACCCGATGCCAGTGCAGATACGGAGGAAGCGCGAAAAGTACATTAAAATCATAAATACTGGGTGCTGAAATCGAGAGATAAACTCTTCTGCATAGGAAAAGGGCAGCAAAGACCAACCGACGGACCAACCGACAAGAAATATTGGATATTGTCTAACCCGTGGATAGTGTAAATTAATCACAAACTCTCAACAAAATATCAGATCATATCGCACACCGAAATGATTCACAGCCAGATGGAAGCTTCCCCCTATCGGATGCGGGAGCAGATTTTCAACCCGAATCAGCGCCAACAGCTGGAAGATAATCGCCGAATTAAAGAACAGCTGGAACAGTTGCAGAAAGGTATATAAATTAATTACTTCTGGTCTGAGCTTGTTGGCGTATAATTTGCTAATTAGTAGAAATGCGTTTCGAAGTGAACGCATGGTGATTTATATAGCGATTGTATTATGAGAACTTCAGAGTTTTGCAACATTTACTGTAGCAGCAGGCAATCGCTCAATTAAAATCAAACAGCCACTAACATATTCTTTTTAGGTTTTCGTAAATAATTATTGTTCCAATAAAATTTGGAATATTCAAATATTCATTTTTAAGACTTCATTCCAAATATAATAGTAGGTTCTTACCAACAATGTTGGCTACAGGTATTGCATTTATCACTCATATGAATAAATGCATCCGGATAATTTGCTACTGCGACAATAACAACTCACATTTTCACACGAAAAGTTATTGGCAGTCGCACAACTTCTCCGGATAAATACAACGTGTTACTTTTCCGGATAAATAAAACCGCCGGAGAATGAGCGAATGACTTTATCACGGTATCCTTTTTGCGCTCGCTGCCTTGTTGTCGCTATTCCAAAACACGAAACAAAACAGGTCGATCGTACTTCTTTGCCGCCTTTCTTTGAAATAAAAAGTATATTTCGACGCTTTTATCGATTTCCACGAAATTAAAATATTTCCTTTTCCGGTGAGAAGGAAAAAATCAAAAAAAAATTTATCCGGAAAATTATTCTCACGCTATTTGTGGAATCGGAGAATTTCGCGAAAAGTTGGACATCGGATAAGCTTCTTCTCGCGTGAGTGAGAGAGAATTACAATGCCTGGTTGGCTATCAAAAAAACTTGTTTTAATCCAATTAGTGGTGCAATTATGTCTTTCTAATTGATACAAGATACAATTACCCCCCCCCCCCCCTTTGGACTGATTGGATTGATGGATTTACAAACAGCTTAATGTATCAATTAATAATAATTTAATTTCGTAAATCTCCATTTAATGTGTCAACTAGGAAAATAGCCGTCCAAATTATATTGTAGATAATTGTAACTTTTCATATCGATCTCTAACAAAAGGTTGCTTTAAGATCTTGATTGCAACACTTCTCGATAGTGGGGCATCGAGGAAGCCAGGAGGGCCTATTTGGCAATTTATATGTTACTTTTTCCTACTCTCACTCGCCCAATCCAAAGATCAGCCTTTAGTTTGTGTTTGTAGTATTTCTATGGTGTTTGTAGTACTAATATATATTTTTCATGTACTGTATGTTTTTGCCTTTCCCGTCTTTCATTTCAATTATTTTTTGCCGTTCTGTTCTTAATTGTCACAATACCTAGTGTCTTTCACTAATATATTTTAGTATACGCGTCGCACGTCTATGTAACTTTAACTGAATGTATGTCCAACTATTGTGTTGTTTCTTTCATTGCTGTTTCTTTCTCGGCGTCACTCAAAAGTCCCATGGGATTATGCAAACGAACAAACGGTTTTAGAAACGCATTAGTACACGCGAATTTACAAACGTGCTAGCAAACGAGACATACAAACGCCTACGCGACAGAAAGAACGCGTACAGTAACATACATGCGCTCGAACGTTTCGCGATAAAACAAATCCGGTCGTGAACGTGATCAATCACACACGAAACCCTCCCGACGGTTAAGTCAACGCGTTAGCACTTACGAATTTATAAACGCGGTCTCAAGCGCCAAAGTACAAACGCCCGCTCCCACGAAATCATGAATCGTACTCGCCCGGGAGCTCTCACTCTAAAATACGAAACTTATATACACTAGATAACAAGTTTTAGGGCGCCATAAATGGAATTTTCCAGTGAGAACGGGGACCTCACTTTCTCAGAACCCCAACCCGTGCGAATATTCAAAAGCGCACCCGAATATGCAAACAATTACACGATTTTATAAACGAAACATGCGAAGTTATTCGCACGCAAGCATCCGCGGCATAAAAACATTCATGCGATCGAGCACGTTAACCTTAAATCACTTGTATCCTTCGCGATAATACAAATATGGTCATGCATGTGAACATGCAATTGCGATCATCCGCACACACCTACACCCGCGATCTCGCATACATAAAACACTCCGGTGATCAAGTCAATATGTTAGTGCTCACGAATTCATCAACACTATCTCAAATGCGATTATATCATCACCCGTCCCCACGTGATAAAGAATAGTTCTCGTCTGGAAGATTTCAATCTTGTCTGAAAAAACTCATATACAGTAGAAATCTCAGAGTGCCATGGCCGGATAGTGATATGGGGAAACCAGAGGGGGAACAACTTGACAGCTCCTATACAAATCGTTGAATCGTTTTTTTGGGTCTGTGGGTCTAAAATGGCGGATTAATCTTTATTCAAGAGCAATATCTAAAAAAAGCGTAATGTAATCCTTAACTTGTTTGTATTTATATTAAATTATTAAGCTGTTTTGAAATGATCATCTTGATTACCTCTTCTGAATGTAAATAAAGAAAACAAGTTCGTGAAAGGCGTCACGAAATTATTAAGCCTTAGCTGAATTTCAAGGGCATAGGTTGTTGAGGAATAGGGCGTAGTGAGGGGGGGGGGGGGCACCATAAAGAAATTCGAACTCAAATAACTGAAATATTGTCGAGTTTGAATATTTAGATGAATTATTTTAAAACATTTGTACAATGTTCTATGCATAATAGTAACGAAGAAAGGAACTATGCTATATCCCTCTGCCTTGACTTAGAGCAATTAGGCAATCCACTACGACGTTTGTTTGACAATTCAGCGAGGGGTTTTGTCAACAAGCTTAATCCTGCGAACAGAAAAATTCCGCCCGACTACCATACTTCGTTAGCCCGATGTTGGATCGAATCGACGATTTTGTCGGACGTCGCATCCATCCGAGTTACGTCAGAAGAAATAATCAGCTGATCAGAAATGTCTCATGGATTGCCAAATAGAAGTAAAGTTAGAGACTGAATCAACTGATGTCGAGTTGATATGTCAGAGGTTTGCATTGACTATGTTTCAGTTTATTACGCACCATAATTTGATAGGATGCTCTTTTCGATGCTGTTCGATCGTCTGAAGCAAAAATTGCTGTTGAACTGGGACTCTGATAGATTGTACAAATGTTTTAAAATAATTCATCTAAACATTCAAACTCGACAATATTTCAGTTATTTGATTTCGAATTTATATATTCCCCCCCCCCCTCACTACGCCCTATTCCTCAACTACCTATGCCCTTGAAATTCAGCTAAGGCTTTTGAATAATTTATCCAAACATACCAATGTGGTAAATCTAAAATATATGATGTATACTTCTATCTAATTGTCGACGTACTGCAAGAAGAATCATAGTCTGCAGAATTGAAAATGCAAAAAAGTAGGGTTTTCCATACTAATTCCCATACAAATTTCAAACGCAATGCGCTACGCCGGGTCAAAACCAATCGATCCCAAATTTTGCACAGTTGTTTGGCTCCCCAAATGGAACCAAAAAAGTGCTGTGCCGAGAAAACGACCATTTGCCCCACCCTAATATGCAAGCACACAGTTATGCAAACGAATTTATACAAGCGAAGTTACATACATGCTACACAGATGCCCACTCAATCAAGCTCGTTAACATACAAACACTCGAACTCACAAATATAAAAACGCCCTGTGATAAGGTGAACTTTTTAACACCTAAAAATTTATAAACGTGAACTCAAGTATGACCATTCCAAAAAAATGGTCATTTACACGAGACAACAGGTTTCAGGGTGACATGTCCGGGAACTCGAGTGATATGAGAGAACTCACTCTCTTCTAGTATCTGAACCTCGATTTGAACAGTTCACTAAAAATTAAGTATGAGATTAACTGTCCGTGCGATTATTTAAGAACATACGCTAATGTGCGAATGGTAACCCAATTATAAAATCAAATTTATACACACAAAGTTACATACACACTAGCACACACGACAAACACGTTAACATACAAACGCTTGAGCCTTTCGCAATCATCCACTCACACCTACGCCCACGATCTCGCAAACATGAAAACCCTGGTGATTAAGTGAACGTTTTAGCACTTCAAACTTTTAAACGTATTCTCAAGAGAGGACCTACCAACGCCCATGTTCGTACGATCATGAATAGGTTATGTGAAGGTCCTTACCTTCGGTCCTAGCGACCTAGATGCCTTTAGTTGAGCCAAACAAAATGACGCTCATATCCACATGATAACATGATGCTATTTAAATCAATCATGATATCGCATTGGCGAAGCTGACAAACTCGGTATTCATGGACAACTTCTGCGCTGGTTTCGTTCCTACCTCGATGGAAGGCAGCTCTCGAAATCAACATTAAGGACTGTCTATCTGCACCATTCTTCGCTGCATCCGGCATCCCACAAGGTAGCCATCTCAGTGCAGTAATATTCCTGCTCTACTTTAATGACGTCAATACCACATTACAAGGACCACGCCTTTCTTTCGCAAACGACATGAAAATGTTGCGACAAATACGGGATAAAACTGATGCCGAGCTTCTTCAGAGAGAACTGGAGAGCTTTAGTACGTGGTGTGATCTAAACAGAATGGTTTTAAACCCGAGTAAATGCTCAGTTTAACTACCATTTCTTCGACTCGAGCAGTTCAAGACACTCTCACATCAAGGATCTCGGAGTCATTATGGATTCGGCACTAACGTTCAAACCACATACTTCAAACGTCGTAGATAACGCATCAAGACAGCTTGGGTTCATCTTCAGAATAGCGAAAAACTTCAGGGACGTATACTGTCTTAAATCGCTTTATTGTGCTCTAGTTCTGCTGTTTGGAATCCGTACTACCAGAACAGGATTGACAGAATCGAGGCTGTCCAACGCAGGTTCATACCCTTCGCCTTTCGACATCTCACATGGCGAAACAGATTCGAACTGCCGAGCTATGAAAACCGTTGCCAGTTAATACATCTCGATACACTCAGCATTCGGAGGGACTGCTCTCGAGCCCTGTTCGTCTCGGACTTACTCTCTGCCAGAGTGGATTGCCCTACAATCCTCCCACGTCTGGATCTTCAAGCCCGCGTCCGAGCTCTACGTAATAACTCTCTTCTGCGAGTTCCGTTCAGGAGAACCAACTATGGTTGCCAGAGCGCTGCTACCGGACTCCAGCGAATTTTTAACAGTGTGGCGACGGCCTTGGACTTCAACCGGACGCGGAATTCGATAAAAGCGGATAATCTTATATATTATTTTAGGGCGCATAATTTGCTTTAAAACACCAATTACTAAACTTTTTCGTTGCTGTCATATGAAATAGCATGCTTTGTAGTATAGATCACCAGAAAATGGCAAATACGATTTTTTTTAAATTTTGCTATATGTACTCAAAAAATAGTTTACTTTTAGAAAAAAGAATATATAACTTTCCAACGAGAGAAGCCAGAGGTTCGGTATACTAAGACAAATTGTTCTCCTTCAAAATATCTGAAAGTATTTCTCAAGTGATCTTAATGAAAAATCATAACTGCAAAAGTTATACAAAGAAAACCATTTTTTAAGAAACACCCTAATTTTGTTTGGTAAATTTATTGTAAAATGAAAAGTACACGACGTAGAGTTTTAGTGTCTTCGACAAAGTTTTTTAAAATTTTATTTTCTTCAATTTTTTGGAAGACAGCGAAACTCTATCTCGAACCATTAAAAGTAAATTTTTTGATTTAAAAAAATTGTGCTGCTCTGCCCATTATTTAAAATAATAGAAAAGTATTGTAAAGTGCAATATTTTATCATGAAAACGAAACTATTTTTTATATTGTCCACCGTGAAAGTAATTTAAACATATTACAAAGGCTCAATTTATGAAAAACCAATTTTTTAATATAACCTTTTCAGTTTTCATTTTTTCCAACCAATCCTTCTGATGGTTTTCGGAGCTTTTGAAGACTTCTATTATTCAAAAGATATAATCACATAATATATCAAAAATAGATTTTTAAAAAAATATCGTACTCGCCATTTTTTTTGCTCAATTATAACTCTAATCAATCTAATCTTATTTATAGTTGAAAAAGAATTATCTTTTGTTATTCCATAAAAACCCATTTTTGGCGAAAAAATGCTCATAACTTTTCAACGAAAATAGTTAGATATGTAGTGCCATGAAACAAATTATTCGCCATAAAACAATCTTAAAATTGTCGAAATTCTTAATAGAAGCTTCTCGGCCGCCCTGTCAATAAGGGTCTGCCGTACAGGTAAAACTTAGTACCCAAGTAGTGGAGAAATCATTACTTAGACCATATAGGCGGCATTACGGACCATTATGCCTCGATAGTTATTATTTTGATAAACTAGTAAAATGTGACACAAAATGAACACACATCGTTTCTTTTTTCAGATAATGTCTCACCGAGTCAATTGTACAGGCGCCAACAAAAGATTCAAATGGATGTTAACTTGCTCGATGAACATGACTCCTTCTATAAGACAACCAAGAGTCTTTTAGTGCTGTTCCAGATCATGGGCGTTATGCCGATTATGAGAAGCCCGGAAGGTAAGTTAGTTCCAGTAGAGGAATTACTCTAAACTTGGACTAAAATTAAGCCGTACCCCAATAATCCTAATCTAGTGAAACATATATCGTTTTCGCTTGAGGCAGAAACTAACTCAGTTTCGGGCTTAACTGCTGTCAAACCGTTTGTTTGAAGCCAGTTTCGAACCTAGGTTATGTGCCACTGAACTGAACACCTGGTTGTGTTCTAACCTGAAATATATTTCGGGTTCGCTAACACCCCCACTGTTTTGCGAGAACCCAACTCAGTTTCGTTAAAAACGTTTGTTTGAAGCAACTAACCTGGGTTAGTTTCTAGGTTCTCAATCGAAAACGACATTACTGCACTGTCCTGGTAGAAGTCGGATTCAAACCAAAGTTAGAGTATATTTATCGTTGGTTAGTTTAAATTGAATATAATAACGTAAAACGTGTTCCTTTGCAGGAGTCAACATGCCTCGCACTACTTTCACCTGGTGCTCGAAAGCCTTCATCTGGGCGTATATTATCTATGCCTGCGAAACGGTCATGGTTGTCCTGGTGGCACAAGAACGCGTGAAAAAGTTCATCTCGAACAGTGACAAACGCTTCGATGAGGTGATCTACAACGTCATATTCATGAGTATTATGGTTCCCCATTTTCTACTACCGGTGGCATCCTGGCGCAATGGATCCGAGGTGGCCAAGTTCAAAAACATGTGGACAGACTACCAGTACAAGTACCTGGTGGTGACCGGGAAGCCCATCGTTTTTCCGAAGCTGTATCCGATCACTTGGGCGCTGTGTGTGGTTTCATGGTCACTTAGTATTGGGATTATGTTGTCGCAGTATTACCTGCAGTCGGATTTTCAGTTTAGTCACACTTTCGCCTATTACCACATCCTTGCGATGCTGAATGGATTCTGTAGTCTGTGGTAAGTGCGAATTCGTTCTATTTTATATAATTATAAGTTATTATCCATTCGTTTTCGAGCGCTTAGTACAGACAGAAGCCTTTTATTGCCAGTCCGTGCAGTCTATAGCGAAAAAGAATAAAGTTAATCCGCGTTCAAGGTTATCTTGCGCACTTTCCGCCTCGTCGAGGTTTCAGTATTTTTTCCCTTCTTTTGTGTTTCTGTTTCTGAGTACCGTTAGCCGGTCAGTGACCAATGAAGCAGTGTTCTTCTAGTAAGCCGTCTGGAAACCGTTACATACACAAGTTAAGTATTAGTTTACCTTTCCCCTTCTTGGTTCTCTTACTAACGTGCACTGGGCAATTGGCCCATGCGAAAATGACTTCCCCTGACGGCGGTTCATCTCAAGGTGAGATGGACGTCGAAACGAAATCGGCTCCCCGGCTCAAAGTATATCCAAGCTCGGCCACCGGGCCCTTCGTGATCTTCTTCCGGACCAAAGACAAAAAGTGTTTGAATCTGTTGCAGATTTCTCGAGTTCTGACGGATCGGTATTCGGCCGAGACAGAATTATCGAAAATTCGCCCTGATAAGCTTCGGGTGGATGTTATCAGTTTAAATCAGGCAAATGATATTGCTGACTACAGGCCCTTTACGAAGGAGTACAGGATGTATATTTCAGCTAACAGGGTTGAAGTCAGTGGAGTCGTTTCCGAGTCAAGTCTGAGTGGCGAGGACCTGCTAAAATATAGGACTGGCTGTTTCAAAAACCCCACGCTTAAGCCAGTAAAGATACTGGAGTGCAAAGGTTTGCATTCAGCATCAGTCGAAGCTGACGGGAAGAAAATATACGTCACCTCAGACTCTTATCGGGCGACCTTCGCCGGTTCTGCTCCACCCAACTACCTCCTATTTGACAAGGTTCGTCTACCTGTTCGCCTCTCTGCGCCGCTGATCATGAACTGTACAAATTTCAAACAATTGGGACACACAGCCTCCCATTGTAGCAATCAGTGGCGTAGCAATCAGTGAGAACTAAGCCCAACCCCCCCCCCCTCGCCCCCCCAAATATTTTGAAGGAATTTGATAAAATTGAATATGTTCAACAAAAATATGCCTAATATTTTAAATGGAATTCACAAAGTTTCATTTGCAAAAGTTATCGTGTGAGAATATTTCCTTGTAGTGAAAATTGGCGACAGACCTCGACACCTACCGCTCGGCTCGTTGTGGGGGCTAGGTCTACCGCCGAGGACTACATTGAGTAGAACGCGGCGAAGCGAGGAGCTCAATGACTCCTGGTAACGTGACAAAACTAAACTGGGATCTTATTGGGACATCGGTACCGAGAGAAATTCCGCCACATTCTGTAGTCCTTTACTGGCGGCGAACATACACTGGAGAGTGTGCGAGAAATATCCCCGTAGCGACCACAGGGCGATTCGCTACCGCATCGGCCAATGGAACCCTGCTGTAGCACGGAGAAGGACGACTGGTAAGCTAAAGCGGAAGACGAAAGTCTTTAACAAAAACCTCTTTTTTGAGTCACTTCGGCGAATAGCGGAATCAAATAAGTTGATGCGGCTGATCTAACAAGAAGGATTGTGACGGCTTGTGACGTTACAATGCCACGAAAACTGGAGCAATGCAGTAGACAGCGTGCAGCTTACTGGTTAAATGAGTAGCTCAGTACGGTATACCCCAGTCAAACCATTCGGAATCCTGAATGGAGTCAGTATGGATTACAAATCAAATGCAACAACCGATTCTGAAACCGATTGAGTCGGAATCGGTTGTTGCATTTGATTTGGAATCCATAATGACTCCACTCAGAAATTCGAAACGGTTCCGGAATGAGTTTAACTGGGACGCTGCTTGTCTTAGAGCCAGAAGGCGGGCTCAGAGAGCAAGATCGGAGAGTGAGAGAGGAGAGCAAGCTCATTCGTAACCGAACGCTCTTTCGATACAGTCGAGTTTGTTGTTGTAACATTACCTTGAGTTAGGCGATATCGGTGAAGGTGTTTATCCCAGCAAGGGCTGGAGTATAAACATTATAAACGTTAAATTGTGTCAGGTAGTGCAGTGTAGTGCGTTTCTGAACAGTTTTCTTACCTGAAAGACGGCTTTGTTTAGACGAGATACACCAGTTCACTACTGTGTGAAGGTCACGCGGGTGACGGATAAAAGAAACGAAGGATCAATTCACCTACCAGCTCGTCAGGAACCAACTGGTGAAGTGTTTCGTTTTTTACATTTCTTATAAAAGAAATGTATAGAATTCGCTCAAACTTTCAAAATTTTTTCCGAGGCCCGGAGGGCCGAGTCTTATATACCAATCGACTCAACTTGACGATTTGGGACAATGTCTGTGTGTGTGTGTGTGTGTGTGTATGTAACGGACAAATTCTCATTCGTTTTTCTCAGCAATGGCTGAACCGATCTTATCCAAACCAATTTTAAATGAAAGAACTAAAAAACAGTATGAACGCTATTAATTTGTTTTTGATTCTGATGTTTAGTTTCCAAGATATGAATGTTTGAATGCGTAAAAATGGCGTTTTTTGCAGTTTTTTTAAATTATCTGCCGAAATTGATAATATAGATTAACAATTTATATGTTTTAGACAGCTAAAACGAATACCTTTCGAACAAGCTATAGATTGTTGAAATCGGACTATTATCAAAAGAGATATTTAACACTAAATGCGGACGACAGATTTTTATCATTTCCCATTGCCAGAAATATGACCAAAAACATGTAATCTATTATTAACGCCAAAACGGCTTATTTTAGGTCAATAGTATCTTCGGAGAATTTAATGGAGGTAATATGCCCTTTCTTTTGGTATGGTGCTGTTGCTGATTAATCCCCCTATGAGTGAGATATTTTCACAAATTTTTTTGGAAGTGATAATATCGAAATGATGCCTTCAGCAAATTTGTAGCTCTTACTTTTGCGAATAACTTTACTGAAGACTTCAAATACCTATTTTGAATACTTTAAAAGTTATGGCTTGTTGTTTGTTGATTACTCTTTGTCGCCTATTTATTGTTCAATATAGTAATAATCCATTGAAATAAGCCAAACATTATTTCGATAAAACGAATTTTGTATTTCATTTTTCTATCTACAACCGCTAGAAATAATCACCGAACACTTCTAAGTTGTCTGGAAGGAACTTGATAACTTATCAGTGTAAAAATGTTCATTTGTGCGACCCTTCTGACTGCAATTTTTCTAACTTATAACCATCGGATCGATCTGAAACATATCGAAAAAAGAAAAGCGAAATAAATAACCCCAAGCAACGGCATAGCCAAGAGAAGGTTTTGGAGTTTAACACCATACAACACCCCCCCCCCCCCCCACCCGATCAGAATGAAATAACAAGATTATAGCAGAACACATTGTAACATATTGTGTTATAAATTAGGTCTCGTTAGTAGTTAAAATAACAGAAATTTATAACAAGTTACAATGCGAGTTATAGTTTTGAAATATTTCTGTTATGTGTTTCTGATCGGGCACCACACCCAAAAAAAAATATTGGATTGAAGTTGAAAATTTATTGATGCAGACTGATTTAATTCAATAATACAATAACAATTATCTGATCCGTAGATTGAACATGATGAGGACTTTTGATAAATCATGAGGACTTTTGATAAATTGTCGGAATGGGGTCCTGATATGTAACTGATCTATTGGTCTTGATTTCACAGTTGTCTAATAGCATCAATATCAAATTCCTGCCTGAAAATATTCCAATCGAAAATTCCAGAGTTCTGTAATCAATCATAATCCTCAGATTTATTTTCAAATTGAGCTCGTTTTTGTAGAAATGTACTATAATAAGGGTCTTTATTTAATAGGAAGCGAAGTTAAAATTGATTTAAGGTTGCACAGAGAATGCGCAAAATTTGCAAACGAAAAAAGCAGTTTTTTCCACACCGTATGTCAGATCTTCATAAAAATCAATCAGCAGTACTGTAACAACATTCTACATACGCTGAGTGATTTTTATGAAGATCTGACATACGGTGTGGAAAAAAACTGCTTTTTTCGTTTGCGAATTTTGCGCATTCTCTGTGCAACCTTAATGTTTATGCAACATAGAACTGCTCACCAAAAAAATGCATAACTTTCAACATTTGCTAAAAATGTTTTTGCCTTTCTCATTCACTCTAAAATTCATCAATCTAATCCCGACCCGGAGAGCCGCGTGTCATATGCCAATCGACTGAGTTCGTCGAGATCGGAAAATGTCTGTGTGTATGTATGTGTGTGTATGTGTGCATGTGGAATAAAAAATGTTACCTCTGTTTCTCAGAGATGGCTGAACCGATTTGCACAAAGTTAGTCTCAAATGAAAGGTAAAACCTTCCCATCGGCTGCTATTGATTTTTTTATTGATTGGACTTCCAGTTCCGGAGTTACGAGTTGAAGAGTGCAATCACACAGCAAATTCCCATATAAACTGAAATGAAAAATTTTCAAAATCAAATTTGTATTTTTGATGCCAAATGACTTTAAGATGTTTGACAAAAATTGACTTCTTTGGACTTTGGTACATTTTTGCCTTTCTCGTATAGAAAGGTTATGCAATCACTCCAAAAATCGTCAATCATACCGGCCCGGAGGGAGTATGCAGTGAGGGGTTGTTACTGTAAAATTAAAACTAGTTTAAAATTTCTTAACAAGTTGAAAATTTTCGGCAGGACCTGGACCTCCCGGATCTTTCTCCATGATCCGCCGCTGGTTTCAAGCGATGTTTCAATATCACATAGTATCTCAAGATCGTGGCTGCCGATCCATTGTATGTATGTGCAAATCGTACTGAACATGTAATATTCATTTCCACCATTGCATTGAACATAACCAGCCATGGAATCGTAGCCTGGACAAATGAGACAAGCACAATTGCACCACTAGGTGGATTAAAACAGGTTTTTATTTTGGGAATGCGTCGAGTTGAGACGAAAACGTAATATGATTAATAACGAGGATTACACTTTCCGAATGTAGAGAGAAATTTATGAAAAATGACGATTTCCATTCGATTCTAGCATGTTCTGATCGATTTTGATGAGCATTTGATTTTTGTTGTATGACCAATTATATGTATAGGTCAAATGTTTAAGAACAGTAATTTAAGGTCAAGATAGCATCATTTTGAAACCGCAAATTTCGGAGGTTTAGTATCTTCGATGAGTTTTACAAACGTTAAACAGCGCATCATTTGATAAAATAATTTTGACGGTATATCGTTCAAGAAGTATTTATGGTGAATTTTCTCAGGTTAATATTCATGACTACAATAAAGTCTCAGCAAATTCGCTAACGACACGAACTCTGTTACTATTTTCTGAAAAATTAATTCTGTCTAATTTTAAAACTTCAAAAATTACGGTTTCGGAATTATGCCGTTTGGATAGTATTATCGATTTTCACCAAACCGAATTTCTGGCTACGCCGCTGATTTCAAGTAAGTAGAAACAAAGTCGTTCTACACTCGTTCAAAAGAAACTTCTTCGAATGATGAATATCTATTATAACACATTGAAACCCCGATTTTATCAGCCAAATATGGACATATGTTTTCCTTATCATGAAGATATGCGAAATATGCGAAAATAAAAAGTTCATCATAATCAGAAATAGTTATCAAACTACATCAAGGGACGAGAAGAATATTTTAACAGCTTCAGTTTATTATAAAGAGAAAAAAATTGCCCGATTTAGTCAATGTCCCCATTTTGTCAGCCTAAAATACATCAAGAGACTGATAAAAATGGGTCTTTTCTTTATTGCATGTTTTATTCGCTGTGTTTCACATTAATAGGTACATTTCTTTCTGGAGATTTTTTTATTGCATCGAACTACAACAATTTTTAGGTAGTTTTCAAGGGGTTATTTTTTAGACTTCTTCCAAAATTTGGCGAACCTATTCCAATTCGTATACAAATTAATTGGTATACTTAAGGGATTATATGTTGCAGATAGAGAAAATACTGAAATTTTCAGCTTTTTCCCTACACAATATTACGAAAGCTTATTAAACAATTTTTCCTAATAAGTTTGTGAAAATTATAAACTATTTGAAATTTTTTAATAGTTTTATTTTTTATTTAACCGTGATTTTTTAATAAATAGTGACCATCGCTTCACAACGTAGCTTATTTTTCATGGGTTGCGGTGAACACGATCTCTCGAATTGCTGAACTGAAAATTATGGAATAGAAATTAATTTTTAGTATTCTTTACAGACCCGCTAGTGCCCTAAGAAAATTTCGCTAGATTTTCAGAGCACGGTGCAACCAGAGCATTAACGCAAGTGACGGAAGGTTATCGAAAAGTTTCGTGAAAATGGAAATCCCAGTAATGATGATGATTTTCCCAAACGGTTCGTTTTCGTGAGGTTTTTATTTGTTCTTTGGCATTAGGATTAATAATTCATAATAATTCAAATCAAGGATACTACTGGGAAGTTACCTTTAGAAAAAGTCGATGTCGAAGTAAAATTTGAAACTATGCACGCATGCACTTCAGAGATAGCGTGATATCAGGAGCTGCGATTTCATTTCAACGCTTTTTTGTGAAAAGGGCGATACTTACAAATGTAACCATAGGGCTTTTTTCATACATGCGAATGAAGGCTTTGAAACGCAATAAATTAACCTAAAAAATTTGATTCTACGATATTGCTTTCTTAAACTACAGCAAAAAATACAACGGGCGAAACTGTATTTTTGTTTGTTTATTTAAAGTTTCGCCCTCCACGCTCCATGCAAACAAACAGAGCGATACTTTTTTTTGCTAGCAGTTTAGAGGCGAAACTGTGTTTTCGTATTTTTTAGGATTATCAGCTGTAAATAGTAACAATGATCGCTATTGAAAAAACTCGGACGAAATCGGTGGTGTAAAACGGTAGTTATTGTAAAAAAAAACTTCAATGCTGATAGGTGGGACCGAAAAAGTAAACAATCGCCAAAGGGGCGATACTATCATTTTGTCAATTTCAATAGCAAAAACAAATTTTAATTTAATGATTTCAAATACTTTATGAAGTTCTGGGTTTCGATCACTGAATCATGCAATCTAGGATGTAAAAAACACAATAGTTCTTAAATAGGAAATAAAACCAAGTCTGGAAATATTCACTGTTGATTTTCTTTGAATGGTATCACTGCTAGTATCGCCCTTTTCAAGAAAAAGCGTTGATTTCTTAGTTCTCAGTCGCGTTGGAAATTTGAGTAAAGTATAAACTTCAAATCGATTCAAAAAAAAAATTTTTTTGGCTCAGTACAATATATAACCCCTTTAGGAAAATTCAGTTTTCCTACCACAATATAGATATTTTATTAACAGAGCATTAACAATAATTCGTTGGTACGTCTATTTTATGGGCCATTTTTTCGCTTTTCAATTGATTTGGTTTGAGATTTCTAGCATTGATGTTGTCCTATGCTGATTTGAGCGATTCCTGCCACTATCCCATGTAGTATGTGTTATCAAAAACATCCCGAAGCCTCAAGTTCTAAATGTTCTCAAACGATATAATATCCGAAGAGTGATAAGAGTTATAAGAAATGTCTCATCACACTGTTAGGTGGATTAAAAACGTTTTTACTTTTCTTATCGATATATTTTTTTATTTTTTATTCTTTTTATCGTATTTTTTTAAATAAGTTAAATAGTGCGGTCGAGCGTGTTGCTCCCGCAACAAAATGGAACAAACAGAAGGATCATTCTCCGAAGACGAATCTTATGCGGAAGAAGAACGTGTATCTAATTCGGAGACAGATGATGTTATAGGCGATCCACTTCCCCCACTTTCCCCCAATGTCTCACAGCCACCCCCCGGGTCAAGGTTTACCAGGATGGATCCGCTGGTCCTTGGGTGGTATACTTTCGGCCCAAAAATAAACCGTTAAACAGCATAACTGTTGCACAGGAGCTGACAAAACGTTACTCGGCCGTAACCGAGATTAAAAAGGTTCAGTCAGATAAACTGCGCGTAGTCGTTACTGACTTGAAACAGACCAATGGTATCGTTAGCAATAGCCTCTTTACGCTGGAGTGTCGCGTCTACATTCCTTCTCGTGATGTGGAGATCGACGGTGTGGTAGGTTATGCAGGTCTAACTGTCGATGATCTGATGAATAATGGGGTTGGCTTCTTTAAGGACCCTAACCTTCAATCAGTTAAGATTTTGAAGTGCAAGCAATTACATTCAAAGTCCATCGAAGATGGGAATTACTATCCATCAGACTCGTTTCGCGTAACCTTCGCCGATTCTGCACTTCCGAGCTACGCTGAAGTGGGAGGAGCTCGTCTACCTGTGCATGAACTTTTGACATGACCAACGTACAAACTTCCCACGGATAAACTGAAGCGATCCGCCAAAGATTGCTCCAGACGCTCTTACGCAGAAATGCTTAAAAGAGCTGTTCCACTTGTCTCCGAAAACCCATTCGTTCTCTTGCCAACTGACGATAACGCCTCTAAGGGACCATCCACAAATGACATAGCATTATATGGGGGAGGGGGGAGTTTTGTATTTTGTGATGATGTGTGACGACAGGGGGGGTAGGGGGTCATGTCATGCCACGTAGCTTTTTTAAAGGGGAATAGGGGTTGACCTGATGTCACGACAATCTTACCCGTTTCATCTAACTAACATCGTTTTTGATTTTTTTTAAATTTTTTACGGGGACAACGAGGGGGGTGAGGGTTATCGTCAAGCTACGTAATTATCAGGGGGGGTATATGGCATTTTGTGACGAAATGCTACGATGGGGGAGGGGGTGTTAAAAATCACTCAAAATATGCTACGTCATTTATGGATCATCCCTAACGACCCTTGCGAGGGACATTTTAGATACAACCAGTAGTTCCCAGCACTCCCCGGGGCGCCAAAAATCCCAAGTGCTCCCATTTTACAGTCAGAAACTCAACCTAAAACGGGATTCCTTAAATTCTCTGACATTGTGGACTGGATATTCACAGCTTTTAACATTACCGATGCTCTGAAACGCTTACTGGTTGCTATTCTACCAACAGTAAGAACATTTTTAAAACCGTTGACTGAACAATGGCCCTTCCTTGCAGCGATCGTATCCTTCGATGGCTAACTTATTAAACGGAATCATGGATCTGATCACTGTTTTACAGTGGAACTGCAGAAGTATTATCCCCAAAATTGATTCACTAAAACACTTGCTAGATTACAATAATTGTGATGCCTTTTCCCTATGTGAAACATGGCTCACTTCTAATATAAACCTCAACTTTCACGATTTTAACATTGTCCACTTGGATCGAGAAGACTCATATGGAGGGGTACTTTTAGGGATCAAAAAGTACTACTCCGTCAATCGAATCAATTTCCCATTGAAGTTGTCGCTTGTCAAACAACAATACAAAGGCAAAGATCTTTGCATTGCTTCTATTTACATTCCTCCTAGGGCCATGATGGGATATCGAAGACTCTCCAACGTGATTGAACAGCTTCCCTCGCCCCGCCTGCTTCTTGGAGACTATAACTCTCACGGGGGGGGGGATGTCTGTACGACGATAATCGATCCTCAACAATTCAAGACCTTTGTGACAACTTCAATATGACAATTCTGAACACAGGGGAAATGACACGGATTCCTAGACCACCAGCGCAAGCAAGTGTACTGGACATATCTCTATGCTCGACATCACTATGGTTAGATTGCAAGTGGAAGGTAATATCTGATCCCCACGGTAGTGACCACCTGCTGATTGTAATTTCAATCACCACTCGTTCAAGACCTTCAAGACCTGTACGCGATATTAGAAAAGCGAATGAAAAATTTAATGAAAGCTAAGAAACACAGTTAGTAGCGCCGGTTTGTCGACGGGTTAACAAGAGAAACATCAATGAGCACTGTTTGGGGCACGGCCCGACGTATACGAAACCGAAACAGTACTAACGAGAGCGTGGAATATTCAAACCGTTGGATATTCGATTTCGCCAAGAAGGTTTGTCCGGATTCCGCCCCGGCACAGAAAATTTACCGCGCCGCGTCGCCTTACAATACCGCGAACGAAACACCGTTTTCGATGGTGGAGTTCTCACTTGCTCTCTTATCATGTAACAATAAAGCTCCAGGGCCAGACAGAATCAAATTCAACTTGTTGAAGAATCTACCAGACTCTGCCAAGAGACGCTTGTTGAATTTAATTAATAAGTTTCTTGAGGCTAACATTGTCATGGTAACACATGATTGGAGACAAGTGAGTATCATCGCCATCCAAAAACCAGGAATACCAGCCTCCGATCACAACTCGTATCGACCGATTGCAATGCTATCCTGTATCCGGAAGTTATTCGAGAAAATGATCTTGTTTCGCCTCGACAATTGGGTCGAAGCAAATGGCTTACTGTCAGATACACAATTTGGCTTCCGCAAAGGCAAAGGGACGAACGATTGCCTTGCGTTGCTCTCAACAGAAATTCGAATGGCATATGCTAACAAAGAGCAGATGGCATCAGTATTCTTGGATATTACGGAGGCTTTCGATTCAGTTTCTATCAACATTCTTTATGAGAAGTTGCACCAGCATGGTCTTTCACCAACTAGAGAGAATCCAGTATCGCTGTTTGCGTATTGCCTTGGGTTGCGTGCACTCGACCCATACGATGAGTTTAGAAGTGCTGGCGGGCGTCCTTCCACTAAAAAATCGATTTTGGGACCTCTTGTATTGATTGCTCATTCGATGCGATATTTTGAACCCATTGGTGGTTGCAAATTGCAAAAGGCTTGTCGAGCTTAATTCTCAAACCCGATTCATGTCCTTGTACTTCGATTACATGACACAGAACATCAATTCATCTTCGTATAATGTTAACCATGCTCATCTCTTAGATACATCTGCTTCAACTGTATTTTTCGACACATCCATGAAGGAAGAGATTTGTGGAATCCCGGATCACATTCGCCCACAAGTGGTCCCAAATATTTTCTATAATAAATACCATCAAGTCGACTGCGGCAAAATGTTCTACACTGACGGATCAATTCTCGACGGGTCCACAGAAGGTCAATTTTACAAAATTTTACAATATGTATCCCACTTCCTACCCTTTTCCTTTACTAACATAAGAGGGAAGAAAGCCGCCCCTAAATACGGCTTATCGGCCTCGTTAAGCTACCGCATTTGGGCCTAAATAAACTTAGTTACATAAAAAAGGAGCGCAAGCGACGTTTTGAGAAGCTAGGGACGCTTTAAAACGGGAGATCAAGCAACAAGCCAGTTTGCCATAAGTAGCTGTGCTGAGAAGTAGACGCCAATCCCTGAGGGACGCGTACTGAGTCGTCATGACGAAGATGAGGGCCCGTCGGCACTAAATGAAATATGCCCGTGTAAGCTAAAGATAACCGTTGAGTGTCTCTTCCCGAAGCACAATCCAACTACCTGGTCACCGACACCGTGCAGCGATGAAGAAGGAGCAAACACAGCCGAGTAGCAAGCGACTAACGAGCTCAAAGAAGCGTCGAGACGACTAGAATCAAAGAAAGTCCTCGGTCTGGATAGAATAACAAACGTGGCGCTGAAAGCTGCGTTCCTGGCATTTCCAGACATGTTCAGGTAGGTAGGAAGGTACAGATGCTGGTGTTGCTGCCAAAGTCAGGGAAGTCACCAAACGATCCAGCCTCAAATAGGCCAATGCCGCAGCGCTGGACAGAAGAATGAACCAGATCCTGAAGAGCTACTTCCAGAGTAGCGTACTGTTGTACGAGACGAACGAAGGGCAGAAGTCAATGCTAGTCGCAGCGGGTGTTCCTCAGGTCTCCTTTCTCGATCCAACTCTTTGGAACGGAATGTACGATGGGCTCTTAACACTGCGGCTGCCCAGGAAAGTGAAAATCGTGCGTTTCGCGGACGACGGCGGTGATTAGTGAGACACTTGGAGAAGTGGAGGTGTTGGTGACGGAGACAATAAACGCGATCAAGAGCTGAATGAACTACAAAGCGGTTCAGCGGATACAGATTACCGTCGAAAGGCACGTGATTGCATCGAAGCAATTGGGAGTGATAATCGAAGGCCAGTTGAGCTTTAACTACCATGTTCATTACACCTGCGAAAAGTTGGTCTGTTATCTAGTATTTCGTCATCGATACTGCGTTATGGGGTTCCAACCTGGGAGCCGTTTGAAGCGACCGAGGTTTGAAGCGACGTGCAGGGAGCTACTTAAAACGGGAGTACCGGACATCAACCCGATAATGTAGCCTACAGAATGACAAGCGATGTAAAGACGTGAAACGCATTCAATAGAGTTATGATGTAGATCATGACCGTCTTACAGCGGAAACGGCGCGATGAACATCGAGCAACGGTTTCGGGAGAGCAATCACCGCAAGGGAACATGCCGCAGGAATAAGCCAGATCCACCGCCGAGCGAGCACTAGTCAAGTAGACTGCAACTGAGCACCGAGCATGGGTCGTCGAAACGTCAACGAACCGGACGCCACGCTCCATCCGAAATCGCCAGACCAACCATGACACCCCACGGTTATTCCGATAGAAATATAGCGAAAACCAAAGAAGAATCGGTATTGTTCTTCTTGAAACGGCGATGGCATATGACTGTCCAATGGATTGACGGAAGGCGGACTTGATGTATGTTTTGTCAACAACTATGATGTAACACGATTTGGTGAGACTTTTCTTCTCATTCCGATTTTGGTGCTTTTTGATGTAGTCTGATTGTTATCGGGTAAGGCGCTCGTGTCATAAGTCACCCGTTGTATGTTCGAGTCTTAATCAAAAAGGATTTTAGAAATGCCCTTACTCATGTCTTGTACATTACGAATAGATTGCGATGTCTGTCGAAGCAGAAAGTTAAGCTTAACAACAGAATGTAGTATCAAGACTGTGTGTTGCTTTTAAAGCTGCAGTTCAGAAGCTCTGATGAAGATCACAAGCCGTTATCGAAATACGCGTATCTGCCGATACAAGTAAAGTGAAATAATGGAATTAAAAAATAAAAACCCTCTCAATGAGTAACTAATTATTCATCTTTAGTATTCCGAACTAATTGAAGTGGGAATTAATTTTAAGCCCCCTACAAAACAAAATTTTGGCAAAGGACATTATTATTATTATTATTTCCTGATTCTACATCATATTATCACATCTGTTCCACAATATTCCGCCACGTCACTCGGTCAGTAGCTGCTTATCTCCAACCTCTCAGGCAGGCATGCACAAGAACGGTGCTGCTCCGTGTTCTATTGCTGTGCACTGGCTCATAATGTGTCAGAGTTAAAGTCATTGAGCTAGTGCTTGTGCTGGTTTCCGATGAACTAGAGTTAGCAAACAGCACGAGCACCGGGGAACGAGAGCTCTCGCTAGCACGGTGATAGCTAGCACGTTGCACCGAGCTATAGCTCAGCTATACCAAAGTAGAATAAAAAACAACGCGTCTGTGTGAGTAATGATGCCTGCATCGTTTTTTCAGCAACCTGTCTCACATTCACCAACGCATATTTCTTGCTTTGTCCTATTCTTTCGTGCCATAGCTTACACTACTGAACCGTTCTAACTCATCCGACAAGCTTACCGTGCCAGCTCATTGAGTTAACTCGTGCTAGCTCACTGAGCTAGCTCACCAAGCTTGCTCGTGCCAGCTTACCGTGCTAGCTCATGGTGCTAGCTTATCGTGCTAACTCTTTGTGCTAGCTCTTCGAATCCTACAGCTCGAGCACGAAGGTTACCTAGCACGAGCGGCGTCAGTGCTTATTGCTTTTGGTTCGTTCAAAGCGGCCGCTCAACTCGTGCTAGGTCTTGTGCTGTGCTTCATGCATCCCTGCTCTCAGATGCCCGATACTCGCCAGGTTCTGCTCCATTTGGTCCAGTCACCGGGAACGCTGCGCTCCACTCCGTCTTGTACCTGCCGGGTTGGAGGTGAAAACTAACTTGGTGGGGTTGTTGTCCGGCATCCTCACAACATGCCCCGCTCACCGTACCCTTCCAGCTTGAGCTACTTGCCGGATACTTGACTCACCATAGAGTCGCGCAAGTTCGTGGCTCATCTTTCTTCTCCACACGCCATCCTCCTGCACACCACCGAAGATCGTTCTCAGCACCCTTCTTTCGAAGACCTCGAGTGCTTGCAGATCCTCCTCGAGCATTGTCCGCGTTTTGTGCCCGTAGATAACCACCGGTCTAATCAGTGTGTTGTACATGGCGCATTTCGTGCGGTGGTGAAGCTTCCTGGATCTCAAAGTGTTGTGGAGCCCATAGTAAGCACGACTTCAAGAGAAAATACGCCTTCTGATCTCCCGCCTGGTGTCCGCAGTCACCAATGAGCCTAGATAGACAAACTCGTCAACCACCTCGAACTCGTCGCCGTCGATCGTAATACTACTGCCCAAGCGTTCCCTATCGCGATCGGTTCCGCCAGCCAGCATGTACTTCATCTTAGACACATTTATCTTCAGTCCTACTCGTGCTGCTTCGCGCTTCAGTCGGGTATACAGATCTGCTACCATCTCCTTGTTTCTACCGATTATGTCCACGTCGTCGGCGAAGCACACGAACTGTCCGGACCTCGCGAAAATCGTGCCCGCATGTTGAACCCCGCTCTTCGCATTACACCTTCCAGCTCTATATTGAACAGCAGGCAGGACAACCCATCGCCTTGTCTTAGTCCCCTGTGTGTTTCAAACGGACCCGAGAGGCCGCCCGAAATTTTGACACAACATTTTACACCATCCATCGTAGCTTTAATCAGTCTTGTCAGCTTCCCAGGGAAGCCGTTCTCGTCCATCGTTTTCCATAGCTCAACACGGTTCACCGTGTCATATGCGGTTTTAAAGTCGATGAACAAGTTATGTGTCGGGACCTGGTATTCACAGCATTTTTGGAGGATTTGCCGTATAGTAAAGATTTGGTCGTTTGTTGATCTGCCGTTGATGAAACCGACCTGATAACTCCCGACAAATCCATTTACCAGCGGTGATAGGCGCCGGAACAAAATCTAGGATAGCACTTTGTAAGCGACATTTGTCACCGTGATCGCTCTGTAGTTTTCACAGTCCAATTTGTCGCCTTTCTTGTATATCGGGGTGATGACCCTTTCCTTCCACTCCTCTGGTAGCTGTTCCCTGTCCCAGATTCATTCGATTATTCAGTGCATGCATTCCGCCAGTTTCTCCGGACCCACCTTGAAGAGTTCCGCTCCTAGATTATCCTTACCAGTTGCCTTGTTGTTCTTGAGCTGTTGAATAGCCTCGTTAACCTCATTCATAGTGGGCGCCGGTACATCCCCGTCAGCTGCGACACTGACATAATCGTCCTCCTCGAACGCCCGATTGTCCGACTGCGCATCATTCAGATGTTCATTGTAGTACTGCCTCCACCTTTCGACCACCTCACGTTCGTCCTTCATGATGCCACCTTCCTTGTCTCTACATATTGCGGTCCGCGGCACAAAACCGTTGCGAGAGTCATTCAGCTTCTTGAAGAACGCCCGCGTTTCCCGAGAGCGATACAGCAGCTCCATCTCCTACCTCTCAGACTCTTCCAGGCGGCTCTTTTTGTCCTGAAAAAGACGAGTCTTCGCTTCCGTCGATATGACTCCACGTTCTGACGAATGGCTTGAAGCAACATCGCTGCGCGTGCTGCATTCTTCTCGTCCAACATCACTCGCCATCGAACCAATCGTTCCGTCGACTCCTCTTGTACTGACGCGTTCTCTTTGCTGTCCGACTATCAACTGCCCGTTCTAGCTCCGATCGTTCCCGTTCACAAACATATATACATCGCTGCATCTCATCACTATATGCAACCAGAGTATGTATACATTCGTATAGGTATCACCCCAGTGAACAAGATACCTAAACCTATTATAGGTGTCACTCCAGTACATCCCTCCTCAAATATGGAAATAATGTCTAGATCATCTTAGTGTTTTGATATCATTTATTGACAGATTACTTACGAATTAGTTTACGAATTGTCCTTTCAATGTTGAAAGCATTATTGATACAAGAGGAAGTCTTCGTACTTTTCCGGAGCATTCCTTTTCCTTTGAGGGCGATTCATGTCTTCCGGTGGCACCTCATTTAACCTTGCTTGTTCATGTTCAAGGTTATGCTCGTTGTCGTCAGGTGACAGTGTGTTATCATTGATTGACTCTTTTGGTGGCGACTGCGTATCAGCTTGGCTTGTCGTGTTGGATGAGAGTTGTTTAACATGAGCTCGATTTCTCGTATACTTCCCAGTTTCCTTAGATCTGACCCCAAGTTCGCTTCCGTGCACGCTGATAACTTCAAATTCTTCTGGTCGGAAGTTAGGTTGAGTTGAACCCAGTTTCAAGTTCCGGATCAAAACAGTGTCGCCAGCGAAGAGGTTATTATCTTTGGCTGTTTTCGTTTGCATATTGCTTCTTGCGTTGCTTACCGAAAGCGTCACGTTCTTCTAATCCTTCAAAAAATATTCTATTCGGTTCCTGGATCGTAGGAAGTAAACTTATTAGCTCGCGATTGAACATCATCTTAGCTGGAGACAGGCCCGTAGTTTTCTGAGGTGTCGAGTGATAGAATAACAAATACTCGTAAATATCTCTCTTCCAGTCGGTGTTTTGTGCCACGCTGATTTTGATCCTTTTCTTCAAGTTACGATTTTGTCTCTCGACAGCGCCATTGCGTTCAGGCCAATAAGGAGTAGTTAAGTTCAGATGTATGTTGTAGGAATCACAAAACCTTTTGAGCTCTATGGCTAGGAAGTTGGATGCTTCATTGGTTCTACCATGGTATATCTGGTTGTATAGCAGACTACTACGAGTAACGAGTATTCATTAGGTAGGCCTTCAATGAAATCCATTGCCAAGTCCTGCCATGGCAGAGTTGGTAGTCTTCGTGCCATAGGGCATGGTGGGTCAGGCTTCGCCATCATCGTGCATTCCTTACAGGCCTTCAAGCACTTTTCCACTGCGTTATCCAAACCTACAAAAATAGTACCTACCCTGAGTGAAAATGTGGAAACAACATTGTTAATCAGATTCTTACCACAATCTCGATCTTAGGTGTGCTTTCATCGCAGTTGCACCTTGATGACCTAAATGTGCTATCTCTGTAACTCTTTGTTGAAGAGCCGTGGGAATCACAATTCGGTCTCCACGTAGAATCAAGTTTCCATATTGTGTTAGTTGCTCTTTAATACCAAGAGTCTTGAATTGGATGGGAATGTTTGTCCAATCGTCTGTTGTCAAAGCGTCATGAATTTTCTGCAGATCAGAATCTTCTGTACTAGCACTTTCCAATTCTAGCTTGCTAATCCTACACGGTTGCATGTAGGGTGCTATTCAGCTAATAACATCTGTCTCATACCCTCTAGTAATCATCTCAATGAGCAGAGTCTTGAAAAAGCATCCGCAACGTTTTGATCACCTGGCTCGTAGCGCGTCTCAAAATCAAAATTGTGTAGTCTTAGCATCCACCTTTCCATTCTGGCAGACGGTCTCGATCGTACTCGGTCAAATAAGTAAACAAGTGGTTTACAGTCCGTGATGAGGGTAAAGCGTAATCCGTAAAGATAGATGTATAATTTTTCCATCGCCCATATAATTCCGAGGCACTCTTTCTCAGTTTGACAGTATTTGGTTTCACAGGGTGTTAAGCTTCGGGATATACACATGACAGGACGGATCTCGCCTTGCTCATCCTGGGCCAGAACAGCGCCCAATCCGTTAGGACCGGCGTCGGTTATCAAATACGTCTTATCTCGGGGGTCATAGTATTTGAGCGTCTTTTGGTTGGATACTACCATCTTTAAATCAGCAAATTCTTTTTGGTGGCTTTCTTTCCAATCAAATGGCGTCCCCTTATGTAGTAACTGTCTCATATTATACGTACGCTGGGATAGATTTTCGATGAATTTGCCAAAAAACTGCAGTACCCAAAAATGAACGAAGTTCACTAACTGTTTGTGGAGCACGCATGTCCATAAATGCTTTGATATTAGTTTCAGTGAGGCTGACTCCTTTTTTAGATATCATGAATCCCAAAAACTGAACGCTCGAAGCTCTTAAAACTAACTTTTTCACGTTGATTTTTAGGTTGTAAGTTCTGAGTCATTCCATGACTAATGCCAAAATACGGTCATGTTCTTCCACGGAATCAGCAAATATCAATATATCATCTAAATATATTATAATTCCCTTGATCTTTCCAATTAGAGTTGTGATAGTCTTTTGGAATAACTCAGGAGCGCTTTTTATTCCAAAAACGAGGCGCGTAAAGCGATATAGTCCGCTTCGTGAAACGAATGTTGTTATATCTCGGATTTCGTTTTCAAGCTCTAGGTGGTAGAAAGCGGATTCCAAATCAAGTGATGACAACATCTCGGCCTTGTGGATAGACGACAGAGCTTCTTCTATGTTCGGCATTGGATAATTCTCAGTCAATACTGCCTTATTGGCCGCTCGAAGATCGACACAAAGACGCAGTTTCGCATCGCTTTTCCGAACAGGAACCAACGGAGAGACCCAGCTTGTTGGATGTTCAACTTTTTCAATAATATTCTGTGATAACATCTCTTGTATCTGTTGCTCGACTTCTGTTTCCATAGCGATGGCTAGACGACGGATTGCTTGGCATACCGGTGTGAAAGCTGAATCGATGTGAATTCTTAACTGAATTCCCGGCACTTTCGGGAACGGCAATGTAGGTTTTTGTTCAGGCTTTGTAATTGCGTTAACTTCATAACCAATTCTTAAGACGCCAAGAGCAAATGCCGTCGATTTCGATAAGATATTGGTTTGTCCATCCGGTGAGACGAGGACGTAGCTCCAAACTCCATTTTCATCTCCCGGTATTTTTATTTCGGTTTCAAATGCCTTGCTGAAGTAAATACCCGACAAACAATTTAGCTGAATAATGGCTAGAACAGCTACTGTTCAACTTATTTCCCCCTAATAAAGGCTTGTTCAGCTTTCGTTGTTTGTTGGGTAGTATCTGATGATCCGTATTCTTGATATTTCTCGCTTTCCTCAATTGCTCTACGTTCATTGATAATTTTAGCACGTGCTTGTTTTAATTCTCCGTATGTCCTTTGTGTAATTATATTCGGCGGTGAGCCGGAATCGACCAACATTTGTATCTCCACGCCACCAACTTCGAATGCCAAAGTATCGCTTTTCTCTCCAGCATTCACGCAGTACAACCCTTTTCTACCTGTTACTTTTTGTTTCTTCTGAGGAAACAAATTGTTCTTTTCGTCCCATTTGCGCTTCTTTGGGCAGCATATTTTCAAATGATCGAGTTCGCCACAAGTATGGCATTTTACACCAGACGCTGGGCATTTGTTCTTATCGCGCGCAATATGGCCGACCCGATTATATTTGAAGCATCTTACACCTGACTTATTGGTCGGTTGCACACGTTGTATGACTTCTGATTGAGCCGGGTGGACAGTTTTCAAGTATGTCTTACACTGAGCTTGTAAGTCTTCCATTGCTTTTCCGAGTTGCAGAATTTCCTCAAAAGTCTTCTCCTCAGACAACAGTTTCTTACGGAAGTCGTGTGAGAGGCATCCTTCGACTATCTGGTCAATTGTAGCGTCATTTACGTCAGCGAACTCACATCTGTTAGCCTGCTCTCGTATGCGATTAACGAAATTATCAAAAGATTCGCTCTCCTCTTGTTTGATGTTGCGTAACAGATGGCGTTCGTATCGCTTGTTTGTTTTTGGCGCATAGTACATGTCAAGTGAAAGGATGATCGACGCATAGGTGTCAATGCGCTGTACTTCCACACCAGCATCATTTTGTTCTGTTACCATTACTTCATAGTGTACTATTTTCTCATATTGATCTTGCAGTTCGATTCCTCCTAGAACCAATAAAAGATCACATTTCTCTTCTTCATCGATAATCTTGCTCAATTTCAAATAACGTTCAAGAGCGCGCTTCCATTTGAGCCAATCGCTCCGAGGGTCACGACCCGGTTTAAACTGTGGAACTACCGTTGAATTTAAAAATAAAAAGAAAATCTTAGTTTCCGCACTACCAATTTATTTTTATCATTTAAATATAAAAAATAATGTTTCTTGCTTTCATATTCATCGACGTGTGCAACCCACACAAAACTTCACTTACATGTGCTTCCTACATGTACATGTGCTGCCCACACAATAGCCGACCAATATGTGCTACCCACATGCTTTGTGTGCTACCCACACATTCGCCAAAACGTTGTTTTCATATTAATGTACAATACATCAGAATGAGCTAGCCACATGAGTCACGTATCAACACAGAAACACCAGAACAAGAGAGACGACTCTTTCGATTATTCCCAGCATAGTAAAAATCGATCATCCAATTGACTGCTTCTTACTGCGGCAAACTTTATATGCATGACCGATGTCACCTTAGCGCTTAGTATGTTTACAGAACAGGTATGTAGTAGGAAAGTTGTTAGTCGTGATTATAAAGGCAAACCAGAATAACGAAAAACAAATCTATATCATCTCTTCTCCCTCCGAATGAAAACGTAACCTTGCAAATGGGAGACGAAAACGTGCAAAATCAAGTTGGTGCACTGCCCGCTGCATCTGTGCCTTCATTTCTTTCACATTCACACCGAATTCTTTTCCTCTGTAGCAGAGTTTTTAACCTAAAACGTGTGTTTCGTTGGGATAGTCCCCTGGCTTCCCCTTGCTTTATTTCCCTTACGTGAATTCGGTTTTTCTCGAGGTTTGGCACCGTTTTTTTCACTTTACTCACCAATTTTTATTCTCGTCGCCATTGTACTGACGCGTTCTCGTTGCTGTCCGACTATCAACTGCCCGTTCTAGCTCCGATCGTTCCCGTTCACACACACCTATACATCGCTGCGTCTCATCACTATATGCAACCAGAGTATGTATACCAAGGTGCTTAGAGTTATAAATAAAAATAAAAAAAAAATAAAAACTCCTTGATGTATACATTCGTATACTACCCATAAACACATAAGAGTCCCATGTGGATTTTTGTCGAAAATGAGTTATCCGTTGGATTGTATTCTGTATCACCACTGAATCACACTGCACAAATAAGATTACCGGGTTTGATCAGAAAATATCAAAAAAAAAAAATACCAAAACATGGTTGTCCCATCCATTTGGCTCAATGGATGGGACAATCTTGAACAGCGTTTTTCTCGGCTTGCTGTTTTTCAACATGGGACTCTTATGCTGTTATGGGCAGTATAGGTATCACCCCAGTGAACAAGATACCTAAACCTATTATAGGTGTCACTCCAGTACACCTCTGTACGTATCCCAGGACGCTCTCTACAGTGCTGCTGGCAAAGGACATGCGATCCGCATCAATCTAACAACTAATTGACACCGTGTGATCCTCATCACCGTCATATCTTTGAGCCACAATCTGCTAGGACCGGCGTAATATTCCCTCACCCACTGTTTGATTTGTTAATTTTTGGAGTCATTCTGAGAGCGCCGTTAGAGGAGCTCTAATAGCGCTTATATTAGAATTTATGAAGCAAAAAAATAATATACCATATCGCAAACAAACTTCCTATTCTAATAATCAATCGAAGCTATAGTTACCTACCAATTCTTAGGCGAAACGCTAATAATGTGTCCATCAACAACGCGTCAAACAACCTTTAAGCCGAATTTACACCTATCCGATCCGTTTCAGTACCGGTTCAGTTCCGTGCACGGACGCCAATATTCTTTCATACAAATCAAATGCAAGCGTTCACACTTGTCCGGCACGGCATCGTCCCGGACAAGTGTGAATGCTTGAATTTGGAACTGAACCGGCACTGAAACGGATCGGATAGGTGTAAATTCGGCTTTATTGACCCCCTTCGATACAAATTTGGTCTTACCACAGATAACAGACGTTTAGGCTAGAACAAAATTTCTTCAAAAACCTGTGTAAACTTTCAAATTGATAAACGTTGAAAATCCGTGTTTCACTATTGCCATCTGCGCAACTGTTTACTACACGTGTTTGACAGCTGCACTTTAACTGCATTGTATCGATCACTGCGCCATCTACAAACGTTTGCCAAACGTGTTTCAGACATCTGATTTATTGGGAATTTCAGTAGCGGGTATTTACACACGATTCAAATCGAGCCTAAACGTCTGTTATCTGTGGTCTTACCAAAACATAACGCGGATGACGTCATGAAGACTGTTGAATAGGTGTTGACAATAACTTAGCGCAACATCTGACGTTACTCCAAATGTGTTTATTCACGTCTAAGAATACCAAAATGTGAATAAGATTAATATTTTTATAATCCCATCCTTCGCTGAAAAAAAAACAACATTGTTGCATAGAACACCGCCAACGACTTTAACCAATTGCATTCTATTTCTGCAGGTTTGTCAACTGCACTGCATTCGGAACAGCAAGTAAAGCTTTCGCCAAAGCACTTTCCGAGCTTCTGTCCAGTGAACGGCCAGCTGCTAAATTAACTGAGTACAGGCACCTATGGGTGGACCTCAGCCACATGATGCAACAGCTAGGTAGGTGCCTGTTATTGTAATTGTATGTATTAACTAGATGTTTATTGGGTCACGTCATTCGTCATTATGCTTTATAGCGGTAAACCCTCATCATTGTTCATTCCATTTGACTGTCGATTTATTGTCGTCTGCTTACATCGAAATGAAAATGTCGCCGATCTTTTACTATCCGTAGGGCCTTGAATTAAATCTGCACGGTTTAATTTTTATATGATACCTTTTTCTACAATCCCGCCCTGCCGATAATATTCACGGAACTGTAAAGGGAAAGCATACTCAAACATGTACGGAATCTATTGTTTGGTGATTTTCTTCACCACAATTATCGCCACCTATGGAGCGTTGAGCGAAATCATCGAGCACGGAGCCACCTATAAGGAGTTCGGTTTATTCGTCATTGTTTTCTACTGCATGAGTCTGCTGTTCATCATCTGCAACGAGGCCCATCATGCCTCCAAAAGGGTAAGCAGCCTTCGTTGGTTTATGACTTTGCAGCTCATACGAATTTGTTACTTTTTATTACTGCACCGGTAACTCGAAGGTTGGCTTGCACTTCCAAGAACGTCTGCTGAATGTAAATCTCACGGCGGTGGACAAAGCAACGCAAAAGGAAGTGGAAATGTTCCTAGTTGCTATCGATAAGAATCCCCCGACGATGAATCTGGACGGATATGCCAACATAAATCGAGGATTAATTACTGCGGTAATGCTTGTACCGGTGATCAATAATTGTTTGATTAAATAAACTTTCAAATTTTATTTTCAGAACATTTCTTTTATGGCAACCTACTTGGTTGTACTGATGCAATTCAAATTGACTCTGCTGAGACAAAGCGCTAAGAAAGCACTTGTTTCGGCTCTAAAAGCCAACTTAACTCGGACCGAAACCAATTGAACGAGAACTTAGTTTACAGGAGAGCCGTAACTGATAATCCTCAATGGGTTTTCTTGTTAATAAAAAAAAACATTACTGCTTTCCAGATTTTAATGTATTTTCCATGGAAACTTGTTTCTCCCTTTCTCCTCATTTACACATTTTATTCTAAGCCTTTAGAACTTATTGAACTTCTTCTTGGCACCAGCCAGTTTGCTCACCTTTAGCACATTGAAGCGCACGGTCTTCGACAACGGCCTACACTCGCCAACGGTTACAATGTCTCCGGCCTCAACGTCCCTGTAGAAAGAAGAGGAAATTTCACGGGTTAGTATGATAGCGTAATGTACAATTATGATATGCTCTTAGCTTTTTTTGGTTACTAAAATGTTATTTCACATTTGCAATAAATTAATTAAATCCAATTAATCGCTGTACTCTCATTTCAAATCAAATCAATCTGGAATCAGAACAAAAAAATTTGAACTACAGAAGGGATTTATGGCATATTCGTTTTTGACAGTGCACTACACCGGTGTAGTCGGTGCTACACTCATTCAAACTTGGGTGTAATCAGTCTATCTCTTTCTTTGCACTACACCGGTGTAGCACCAAGAAAAACGAAAACGCCATTAAAAAACTTTATGCAGATAGACATCTTAATTTAAGGTTCGACCAAACTTCGTGGAACATATGGGATTTTCGATTGATTGACACCGATGTAGTGGAGTGCACTGGTTTTGCACTTTCTAGCAGAAGTGTCAATGGAGCATATCGAGTTTTCTGCACTTCTGCTAGAAAGTACAAAAACGGTGCAGTTTCAGCGCACTACACTACACCGGTGTCAATCAATCGAAAATCGTAATATTAATCATTCTCCTGATTTTCAAAATCATCCCCCGCTCTATTTTTTGCGTAAATAACAATGATTTGTGGCAGCTACTTGCATCGAAGCGCCAATTGGCTTCAAACGAAACCATGGAAACGTTTCGAGAATAGTTATGCTGTCTGAAAAATTTACTCTCGCAAGATTAAATAGCATCATTCTGTGGGTTTTCTGAATGACACAGAGTGTACACTTGCGTTTCTAGGGTTTGATGAAAACCAGCTGCAAAAATCACTCACCTAAAGCACGGCGACAGATGCACGCTAAGATTTCGGTGGCGTTTCTCGAACCGATCATACTTCCGAATAAAGTGCAGATAGTCACGCCGGATCACGATCGTTCGCTGCATTTTCATCTTGCGCACCACTCCGGTTAGAATACGGCCGCGGATCGAGATGTGACCGGTGAAGGGGCATTTCTTGTCAATGTAGGTTCCAGCGATAGCCTAAAACAATACGGACGCTATTAGAATTATTTACTCTGATCCAGCAATACTTCATTAAAACAATTTCCAAAATGGCTCAGAATAGAAATTGGGTTTAGCGAAGGGTATCCTCATGTGGTAATCGGAAGACCATCGTGAGAGGGTATCATCATTGAATAATCAAAATGAAAAACTGAACGCAGAAGATGCATGTTTTTGCTTACCTCTTTTGGAGTTTTAAATCCGAGACCAATGCTGCGATGCAAACGGAAACCCTTCTTTTTGTTAACCTGTTTACGGTTCAGGTTAACACCGATTTGCTTCTGGAACGCACGCTCGTTCTATCAATGGGAAAAAACGAAAAACAATTTTGATTATGACGGGCTTAGTTCAATTACAATAAACAAATCTTTCAGGAGTGAAACTTCCGGTTGCCTTCCTTGTGCGGATCAGTAGCGATATTTGGGTTAAAATCTGACATTCTTCACATTTGTTTCAGTAGACCGTCATGAAATTTTCATCATTCTAGGCAAGTTACGAAATTTCACTCCGCAGGTTTGTTTTGAGCCGACAATATTCGAATTTGTATACACGTGTGAAACGATCACTTTTTCCCGGGAACTAGTTACATTACGTAAAATCCTTCACTGAGCCAAACTGCTGGACACCTTTAGGTAAAGATTCATTATAAAAAGTAATCATTTCGACGCGAACATACAATAGAATCGATGATTTCCAGATACACGAACAACGAAACAGTACCTGATCAGCCATCTTGACGTTGGGAAAGAAAGCAGGAAACGAGAAAACGCGAACTTTGACAGTGAAGTGATGATGACAGAACGCCGGATTGGGTGAGGTGCGTTCGCTGAAGACATCAAACAAACGCAAACTTGCGAATAGTGTTGCCGATTTCCACGAAAAATAATTCAGCAACAAGTATTAGAAGATCATCCAATATCAGCAAAAACATAATGAAAATAAGCAATTTACCATATCTATCAAACACTAACGGCCAATTTCTTCACTTGGATGAAAACTGGTTTTCGTTGAAAATTGGTTTTTGGCTAAGGGACCATTCATAAATTACGTAACGCAAAAATTGCCCAAAATTGACTCCCCCCTCCCCCCATGTAACAAATTGTCACAAATTTCTTCATCCCCCCCCTCCCCTGTTACGTAACAAATTCCTAGAAAAAAATTTTTTTCTTCGGTGAAAGCATGTTACGTAACGATCTAGCCAACTCCCCCTCCCCCCTATGTCACAACATGTCACAACTTGTTGTACCCCCTCCCCCCCCTAAAAGCGTTACGTAATTTATGAATGGTCCCTAACTGCTCACCAGCAACCAGAAAACTGGTCAGCATTGCATACACAAAAATTGTTTAATAAAATTAAAAGATTACCTTATTATTTCAAATAACATATTTTCATTCCATTTTCCTATAATTATTTTTTGAAATTAAAATAAAATTTTTGAAATTTGAAATGTTTTTGTTGAAAAGTTTTTGTTTTTGTTTTAAAGTGTTACCCCACTCACTGAAAAAACTAAATACGTTAACCCCTTCATGATCATGTTGTTTGTGGACAACAACGTTTTTAAACAGCTATAACTTTTGAATGAGGCAAAATTTACGCACATAAACAAGTAAGGTTTATAAATGTGGCCCTTGCCTTTCATTTGAGTATTAACAGTTACAAGGATCAGCTCTAGAACTGAAGTTATTGCAATTAGGTTTTACACCAACCGACATAACCCCACAAAATGAGCCGGATGAACTTCGTTTGACAATTCTCGGTGGTTTGTTTACATAGAAGTTACGTGAATTTGAATGTGATAGATGAGCACCCGTTGCACTCGAACTCACGCAACTGACGAAGTAAACAAACCACCGAGAATTGTCAAACGTGAACTTCATTCACCATGAGTTCATTCGTGTCGTCATCTTGTAGAACTCAGTCTGATTGGATTCCGATGGAGCAGTGCTGCCAGGGACAGTTTACGTTGACGACGAAAAATGAATGTTTCATAATAACATTTATTCATCATTGCACTGTCGTGCCGTCTGGCGGTTGACATGCAGCGTTAGATCGCGAAATAAGTACGATTCACACCATACATCAGGCTTCCGTCATCGGCACGGAACGTCAAAATTAGTTACATGCAGTTAAATGGAAGCATTCACACACAACATCAACGGCACGGAACGTTTTGACGTACGACACGTGTGAACGGGCACAAGAGAAAAGCATTAAGGACGATTCAGACGATACATCAGCTTCCGTCAACGTCAACGGAACGTCACCGTGATAAGTGATCGTCCTTTAATCACTCGAGATTCACGTTTTGACAGTTTCAGTGCTCGATGAAATCAAAAGAAAAAGTTTCCTGCAGCCTAACTACATCAGGAACAGTTCAAAACAAAAACATAAATTTTGTTGCCAAAATTAAAATTCGAACATAGAGTACTTGACAATCTGTAACAGTATTATGCTGATTTCGTTTTTAAATCAGAGTTGCTCTAGGTTCGCTCGGAGCTGTCACTTTTGTATGGAAACTGTAAACATTAGAGCGAACCTAGGGCGACTCGATTCTAAAACCGAAAATAGCATTAGTGTGTTCAACGATTTGTTTTCCACCAACTGTCATAATTTCTGATAGGTGGAGGAAAACAAATCGAAAATAACTTTTCGCTCAGATTATTTACACGGTGGATCCAGACCAAGACGGATACAGGCGTGCACATTTTTTTCTGTGTGTGAGTGCGGTTGTCATTTTTCTTTGATGAAGCCGAAAAAAGAGGATATGAAGAAGAAAAACACTAACAAATGACGTAGTGGGCCTTTCGGTTGCCATAAGCTTTGTTTTGGTTCGGCCACAGTACATTTAATCGGTTTTTTTAAGGTAAAAAATGTCCCTAAGTGTTCTAATCGGTAGATCGGAGGTGAAGCCCGGCCTTTTCTCACTTTTCATTGTGCGCCAAAGAATCCGGATGCCCGTTCGGATGTTTATGTTTACTTCTAGGACAAGACAGGACAACTAGTCAGCGATTTCTGGAGCCAGCGTGGAGCCAAGATGACGTCTTCGAATTTGACTAATGGGATACTGTTTTCGCAGTGTTGCAATCATGATCAGTGCAAGTTGCCTAATAAAATAATTTGAATTCGTCAATTCTGTATACAGTATATACAGTGTATACTGTATACAATGAACATTCAATAGATAAATATGTCGTATTCACGTGGAATTTGTTTGAATTTTATTTGAAACACCATAAAATGAAACACCATAATATTATGAAATGCTTTTTATGTATTTTCATGTGAAATTCAAAGAGAAATCATTTCTTTTTCTTTTTAACATGAGAACGCATACGAAAGTGATGTTTAATTGCATATGGTTTTATTGTGTCGATTATTTTCAGTGTAAAATTTTAAAAGTATGCAGAGTAGCCAGTTACATCTAATTAATCGGAAATCGAGCAAAATTGGATTGAGATTGGAGATTAATTTTGTTGTCTTCGATTTTTTTAGCGATGCTCGATTTGTTAGAAAATCGTTTAAATTTTCTAAAATTGCCAGAAATATATGAATTCATGCAAAACTGAACGAAATATAACAATAATTATTATATTAGGAATTATTCTTCTGGGCCGCTTTAAACGTTCAATATTTTTGACAATACTAGAGAGTATTGACAAAAGTATTGTACGTGTAGTGGAAGTATTGACGATGTGAATTTCAAATGGGATTGACGTATTGAAGCAATATCGTCAATACTTTGTATTGACAAAAATATTGAACGTGTAAAGCGGCCCATATGTTGCATCTTCGATATGTGAAAAATATACTCAAGAAAGAATTTACTGGAATTAGACTTCGTTCGTCTCCTAAGGCCTATCAAACAGATTTTCATGTGATGCTGACAACATATCGACATAGATCTTTCATTAGGGCTTAAATCGAAAATGTAAACAAACTGCGTTTTCGCTATTATGACATTATGCAACAAAAATACAGCGCAAATTCGTTAGTTCGGTGTTCGCTAGTTGGGGCATGCCCCAACGAAAAGACACTCTTATGTCAAAACTGAAAGTCAAAAACTGATTGACGTTTGAATGTCATTGATTTCAAGGGGTTCATTGATTGATTTCTGTGGCGATCCAGAAAAACTAGGAGTGGGTAATGTCCGGGACATAACCGCGGTGTTGACGTAGGACTAAACTTGGGCATATCATATGACATTCATGGATAATTTGAGCCAATGCACTTTTTGAATGAATGTTTACTGGAAATTTTATGTCGAATGAGATTGCCACATTCACTGATTTTCTAGGACTTGCAAAAACCTTCGGGTTTGTAGATTAATTTGATAAACATTTGCTTATATGAATCACTGGTACATGTACAGAAGAATTGAACATGCCATAATAACTCAATCCAAGTTATTAGGGCATGTTCAGGAGCGTTATATTTTTTCAAAGTAGAACTGAAACATTCACATCCCCAGCAGAGCGTTTTGTTTTATTATTTCGAACAGTTGTGTTTCAAAATTTAAAACTGTTATACGACGCCGTTCTATTTGTTGCTGATTATAAAACACGTTTAGAACTGTGTTTTAAATACATGCAAAGTTTTCAGCACAGACACTTAGACCCGATAGACTGGGGGAAAATAAATTTGAATGCAGTAACGCTGAAGGCATGGCGAGACATGAATTTTAAACTGAATAGAACACCCGCTAAAACTGCTGCTGGGGACAGAAAGTTTCAGTTTTAGAATTTTCAGTTTTATGTTATAGAACTGTAAAAATTTTAAATCTAAAACTGAAACACTCCTGAACATGCTCTTAAATGGAACTTTTTAATTCAATTCTTTCTCCATTATGTTTTCATCCTAAAAGGAACGGTTTTCAGATAACTATTTTTGGTGATACCAGACGAGAATCCTTTCTAACGATTCGAACCTTGCCCGAATTCGTTTCTGCTGCGTACATACACGAACATTCCCCTTTCACAGCTCACATCGAATGAGCATTGTATATCGCAATGCGATCTCTTTTATAAACTTCTTAGTGCAGATGGAAGTCCATCCTTTTGTGCGACAAATGGAAATATTTTCATCATTCTTTTTGCGGCTTTCGCTTAGTAGCAGGGTTGCCACATTCACTAATGTTCTTGAAAGATTTGCAAAAACCACCAATCAAAGCAGGCTAATTAATGCTTTTACAAAATCTATCAAAATTTACGGTAAAGTCTACGGAATCTACTACACAATTGTTTTGATTATTTCCCAACGAATCGCGCAAAAATCTGTTTGTTCCGTACAGCACAGCGCAAATAATTGACGTTGGAAAACAAATCGGCAACTTCAGCTGCCAAACACTTAGAAACGATCGAAGCATTTTTCCGTCAATGTCACTTTTCTGGCTCAAATTTTTGTAGGTATTTTCTTGCTTCCGTCTAATTGGTCAGTTTATTAGTTTTATCGTACATTTTTCGGATATTATTATAGAAAATAACTAACCCGATAAGAGGGAAGTTATTTTCCAAAGCACGAAATGGAAATTTCAATTGTAATTCTTCTGAGAACGATTTTGTGGTCCTAATTAGAACCGTTTGTTGTGAATATTATTTCGCCGTTTCCCGCTCGGCATGATGATTATTCGCTTGGTATGGATAGCGCACAAATTGGTATCTTCCAACAAACTAACCAGGCAGGCCTCGCTGGCTTCTTAGAGGGCCATTACGGCTGAGCTCCGGAAGAGTAGATCGGTTTTGAAATGCTGTGCAATCTCACAGACCAGGCACTGGAAGAGCAGCTTGCGAATTAGTAACTCTGTCCACTTCTGAGAGCGATGAATTTCACGCAGGGCGACGACAGTTCTTGGTTGGCAGCGATAAGGCAGTAGCTATGATTTGGTTGGTGGTCAAAATGCAGCTTCTCGTTGAGCAGCACACGTACGTGTTTTCCGCTCTGTGGCTTAGACACGTCTGGCTTTAAGAAAAACTGTGACACCCATATTTATAGGTTCTAGCATTAATGTTGATTCGCATTAAAAGTAGTTTTTGAACTTTTTAAACAAGTTTTACATAGCAAACAAGGTATCAATAGCAAGCGTTGAACGTTTTCCTTTCGATTTATGAAACAATATTAGTAATTCCTTTAGTAGGAGAAAAGTTATTAAGGTTCAAAGTGTACGTAACGCATCCGTTTTGAAAATTTTGAAATGACACCCAGTATAGTAAAGAAAGACGTAAGTCCTACGTCAAAAATCATACTTCGAAATTCAATGACTTTAGTGAAATAAATGTGTTAAATATTTCGCTTCTTCCATTCAACATCAATTAGTTTGAAGGTCATCTCTGATGTATTCAATAACATTATCCAATCTTTTTTAGCTAGTAACAACGTAGTATGTTTGTGCTTTATCGGCTTTTTCCCGACGGTGTATTCATTTCCTGTTTTATGTGAAGGAATTTATCAAAAAATAATTGATGACAAAAAGAATACTAATGACAAACTTTGTCACAAAAAAAACAACTTTAAACTGGAAGGAAACAGCCAACTTTTGTGAATTGTAAAATATTTCTGTTTGTTTTTTATGAAACAAAACAAAAAATCAGCGTTTCCCTTGGGTAATTTTTGTCAGCTGTCAGTTGCCCCAATTAACGGATACGATTCGCTTGTTGGGGCGCAGTCGTGACCCAACTAACGAATTTGCGCTGTACTACAAGATTGAGGTGAAAATTAGTTAAAATGGTTTTTAATTCGATTTATAATTAAAGAAAACAAAACGGCGAAACATGTATTTTCTTCGAGTTTTCGACTTAGGCCCATCTTATGAAATGGAATATAAAAGCTAAACTTACATTTTTAGACAGACGGTTATTACGCAGAAAAAAAATGTTGGTAAAAATAAGAGTTTTACATTCAACCTAATAGTTGGCGTTAGTTGTTTTTTGCTAAGAGCGGAACACTCTTACTTTTACCAATATTTTTTTTCTGTGTGTATTCACAAAATTATTCTTTAAACGGCGGTTCTATTATATAAATGATAAGCAATATCTACTATGATCATGTCTACTCGATAGTTGTTGCACATAAACATTCAAATATTTCGATATTTCAATATTAATTCGTCAAAAGGGCGAAAGTGTTTTTTGTAAACAAACTTGTTTCGCTCATTAGCCTGCTGCAGAGAAGAATTTCATGAAAAATATGCGTTAATGTAAATTTTTACCCTTCGTAGAAGTAATTTCAATTATTTTCTGCTTTGAAATTATAGTAAATTAAGAGAAACCATCAAAATAAAAGTTTGTTTACAAATATTATTCGCCCTTTTGCAAATTTAATATGGATTTTCATAAAATTTGAAGAAAAGATGTACGCGCCCTTTCATTTACATTGGGTTTCTATACGCCCATTTGCTGAGCCCTATTGTTGGAAATTGCCAACGGGGGAAAAAGTGGGTTTTCCGAAATAATAACGCAGTAATAAAACGACCGAACTGTTGGGTTTTCTGTTGCAGCGCGTTATTATTTTCCTGCAATTAAATACATGTAGGACAATTTGAAATTTGTCACAATAGCTAGTTTCGTTCATCATTACGGCCAAAGTTGTTTGAACTACTTACGTTTAGTGCCCTGTTTGTGAATAATCTGAATCCGAAATCTGAAAACGTGTGAATAGGCTGACTGATCTGCAATGGCGTGTGTTCTCTGCGAAACACGATCTGGCTGTGTAATTTAGGTTAGAACTGCTTGTAATTGTGTGCACTGGCTTACAGGTTAGAACTGCTTGTAATTGTGTGCACTGGCTTACAATACTTAATTGCTACGGAAAATAATCGTATATAGGGTGATGAGCCTATTTTGGCACCATTAGGGAGAGGGTCGCACTATTTTTGAACAACTTAAAAAGAAGCCATATTATCTATAACCTTTCTCGGAATAAAGTATCAGTGTACTGTTTCTTAAACATCTATATAATGCTTATTTAGCAGAATTGCCTCAATTTTCAGCATAAATGAAAATAAATGTTCTATTCTGTGCATCTATTCCCACCTCAACGGTCCAATTATCGCCTCATGGGTGTGCCAATTTCCACCTCATCGAAAAACAATCCAGTTGAAACGCAATGCCTCATATTCCAATTGCGTCGATTCTAACTAAATATCCAGATCATGGACGCCAACGTGTGATTTGTAAAACGAATCATTCTGCTTTTTTCAGCCGATCAAAACAAACGTAAACATCACGCACATCAATGAAACTCATCAGCTGTTAGTAGAAGAGCGCCCAGAATTGCGCACGCAGAAAAAAACCATTCGAAGGTTAGCAACTAGAATGACAAGCTTCACATCACACATTGCTTTCTCCCGATTCGAATTGTATGTGCAGATGAAAATAAAATATCTGCAATCAACAATTTGTTGAATAACTTGAAGTAATTGATTACTTATACCTGAAATTGCATTACATTATATTAACAAGTTCATATTTTGGTTTGGCCGCACTGGTGATTCTTTTCTGTATGATGGATACAAAATGTTGGTTTTGATTGTGGTAGTGTATCAGCAAAACATGCCAATAATAGGAACCCCCGTATTTAGTTTTATCCTATTATAACACTAGGCCTATTCTAGTGTTTGACGAGTGATTTTAAAGTGAAATTATCGTAAAAAGGTTCTCCAGCTAAATTAAAGGTATGTATCAGTGCAATGTTTAGTATATTTGTGCTGGAATAACGAGATATGAGGCGGTAAATGCTGGCTCGTAAGTGTTTATTTTGCTAAGCGCCGTTGCATCCAGTTTCGGTTCACTAAGTGAGTGAGGCGGATTAGTAGATATTTGAATAAGGTGATTTTGTTTTAATTAAAAGTTGGATTTAGAGGATAGTTCTAAATACATATGTGCACATAAAATAAAGAATAAAACTTGAGCTTATTTTTTCTCACCTGTTTTAGCCAAATCGATAGTGTCATTATCTCATATGCTTGGTTCGAAACCAAGGGGTACGAAATAGGGTCACAATAGGCTCTACTGCCATAATAGGCACATCACCCTAATTCATTGTATCATTTCAGCTTAACGTTACCATATTTACCGTAATTAATTCCATATAATCTTATATTATCTTGCTTCACACCCTATCGTAATCTTACTCACGGATTTTTGTACCTCCTGACTCATCAGCTTTATGACAATGACAAACTGTCAACCTAGGCTACGCACGATCTGCAGGGTTGCGCAACAGTCGGGGCTTGCATACAGTAGAGGCGTGCTAACGTGGACAAGTAACAGTAAAGGCACGCTAATGTGACTCTGGACACGTAACAGTCCCCCCAGGTACGCTGCCTTCGGGTCGGCTTACACGTCTCCGCGCCGTACGTCTAGCACGGCCAACTTGGCCACCGGACGCTCATAAATGCCGGTTGGGGTCCTCACTGTTGCTGATCTGGGTTGACCATCTCTTCCCGGCTGAACGTTAATTACTCTACCTTTCGGCCAACAATTCCTTGGTGACTTCGGGTCCACGATAACTATCACATCGTCAATCTCGATCGGTTTCGTCTGAATGAACCACTTGGTGCGGCGGGTTATCTCTGGTAGATAGTCGGTAATCCACCGATTCCAAAATCTGTTGGCTTGAACCTGGGATAACAGCCAGCTTTGGCGGAGTACGGTCCCGGTATCGTCTATGGTGCAAAGAGGTTTTACTCCGTTGGACGAACCAAGCAAAAAGTGGTTGGGGGTTAGGGCGGGCGCTGAATCATCGTCTATGGGAACATGTGTCAAAGGTCGAGAATTGATTGTGCTTTCGACTTCTGCCAACAGGTTCCGAAGTACCTCGTCCGTTAACTTCCGATTCTGAAGGGTCATCATCAAATTTTTCTTGACACTGCCGATCAAGCGCTCCCAGCTCCCGCCCATGTGTGGTGAAGAGGGCGGCAAGAATACCCAACTAGTTTCCGCATCCGTGAATTCCTTCATCAGTTCACATTCGTCAACATCCTGCTCTGCTTCCTTGACTATACGCCTTGCACCAATGAAGTTGGTACCACGATCACTGTAGAAGGTTCTAGGTTGACCCCTGCGTGAGATGAAATTCCGCAGTGCCATAATGCACGAATCTGTATTGAGAGAGCTCACAACTTCGATGTGAATCGCACGGATTGTAAGGCAAGTGGCGAGCATCCCCCAACGCTTCTCCACTCTTCGCCCGACAACGATCTCGTACGGGCCGAAAAAGTCGACGCAAACATGCGTGAAGGGGCGTGTGAAGGCATTCAGCCGTGCTGGTGGCAGGTCAGCCATGATTGGCACTCGTGGAGCTGTTCGATCGTTCTTACAGCGCTGACAGTCTCCTCACTCTGGCATAGGTCATTCGAAGCCTAGGAACACTATATTTCTGGCGAACTTCGTTGATAACGGTCTCGTGATTGGTACTTTTGGTGGTAATGTGCAATAATCAATCTGGTGGTATGGTGGTCACGGGAAAGTATAATTGGGTGTTTTGCGTCTTCGGTTGCATATTCACAGGCGGCAATGCGGCCACGTATCCTCAGTATCGCGTGCTGGTCCAACCACGGTGATTTTTGGTGAATAGGACTTGTTTTAGGAATCGGCATTGAAAACTGGTCCGGTTTCAGCCGCGTTTCTCTAAGCAGAGCTATTTCATCAGGAAAGGATTCCTGCTGCGCTTGGCGAATTACAAAAGAAGTAGCGAACAATATTTCGGTATTAGAAAGGGGTCCAGTTGCGATTGACTTTTTCTGCATCTTTAGTTTGCAGTTGTTTGCAAACCGGTGAACTAGAGCGACAACCTTGACTAATCGGTTCCAGGTAGAGAAGTCTTTAATTTGTACCACTGGCACTGTTCCGACGAAGTGTGTCAGCACACTCGGGCGTAGTTCTAGGTCCGTAATTTTCGGACTTTTGACAATATTCGGCCAACATTTTTCCGTCAGATACAGAAACTTGGGACTGTTGAACCATCTTGCTTGAGCTGTCAGATCGGGAACACCTTTCCATTTTGTTCCGTCGTCTGCTACGTTCAAGTCCGTAGGGACGTATCTCCATTCACTCATCTGTTTCCAGGATCTCGCTGACTCGAAATGAAACAAACTGCGAATAACGGCGATGATCTGATTTGATCCAACAAAGCACATCCTGTGAATCTGACCAAAAGATTTTTCGTGAGATCCGGAGCGCAAGGGTTTCGAAAACTGAGCGAGCGAGTCGAGCTCGCGCTGCCTGGAGCTCTAGTTTAGGAGTTGAAAGATATTTTAATGGTGCTACCCTGGTCTTTGCAGCGACTAATTTGCATTCGACAACGCCGTCTTTGCCTTGGAAACGTAAGTAACAGGCTGCTGCGATTCCGTTATCTCCTGCGTCTACGAAGGTGTGGAGCTGGACATCATCATTTCTAGAAGGAATTCGGCTCAGATAGCACCTAGGAAGGCTGATTCGTTCAACTTGTGGAAGTACTCGTAGCCACGTGTGCCATTTCTTGAGAAGTACATCATCGATTTGGTCATCCCAGTCGATTCCGGAGCGCCAGACCTCTTGAAGCAGAACTTTCAGGTACATGAGAAAATGGGCGATCAATCCAAGCGGATCGTATATGGACATGAGAACGCGTAGCATTTGTCTTTTTGTTGGACGAAGTTCACCTTCCAACAGCGCTCGACCGTAGCGACTCCATCCAACTTTGTAGGTAAAAGTATCCGAATCAGTACACCACCACATACCAAGCACTTTTTCTGTAGATAGCTCTGGTGACAGATCTAGGTTCTTTTCTTCCGTTTGTTTCTCTTCTAAAGCATGCACGACCTGTTTAGAGTTACTAATCCAATTGCGGATCTCGAATCCTCCCTCAGCATGTACTCGATTCACTTGCTGTGCGAGCTGAATCGCCTCCTGTTCTGTGCAAACACTAACTAGCACATCGTCGACGTAGTGGCGCTTCTGGATCACCTCAACTGCAACTGGATACTCTGCCCTAAAACGCTCGGCGTTCAGGTTCTTTATGAACTGGGCACTGCTAGGAGAGCAACAAGCTCCAAACGTCATCACCTGAAGAACGTACACAACGATTTTCCCATCCTCGTGGTACCAAAGGAAACGCTGGCATTGTTGGTCGTCGTCTCGCATGCGTACTTGCAGGAACATTTCACGCACGTCTGCCGTGAGTGCGATCCTTCCTTTACGAAATTGGATCAATATGTTGAACAGATCACTAAGCTGATCGGGACCTTTCAACAAGAATGAATTGAGTGAGACGCCGTATGATGCTGCAGCCGCATCCCAAACCATTCGAATTTTTCCGGGTTTGTTTATATTTGTGACCGGGAATATAGGCAAATACCATACCCGAGGAAAAGATTTTTTCAGCTCTACATCTGAGAGTATCCTGGCATATCCTTTTGTAACGAGATCGATAATCTTCTGATTGAGAGCTTCGGCGAGTTGGGGATTCTTGTCCATTCGTCTTTTAAGGTATTGCAGCCGGCGCAGAGCCGTGGGATAGCTATCTGGTAGACGAGCATTCTCGTAGCGCCACAGCAGGCCCGTTTCGTATCGGTCTCCCTTGAAAACTGTGCGGGTTTCAAGCAGGAACTTAGCTCGCTCTTCTTCCATTGAGAGGAGAGTCTTCTTTGGCTGTGGAACTCCCAAACTTTCTAATGTAAAGTATTCCTTCATCGCTTTGTGTAGCTCCTCGTCTGTCGATGATTCACGGGCGCACACGTGGAAAACTGAATGCACCATGTTTGCGGTGTTTTCTTGGTTACCTCCTCCGCAGACTGTCCACCCCAGACGGGTTTTAACAGCTATTGGTTGGTGTAGTGCACCTTCACGACTCTTTTGTACCAAGCTCAGGTGTTGGTCCTTTATGCCAATCATGATCCTTGGTCGAATTTTATAATATGAAGTGATTGGCAGACCCTTAAGATGCGGATACAGTGAAACAAGTTCGTCTACGTTGAGTGTTTGTGGCGGGAGAAGTAGCCCCTTTACGGTACGTACACCTTGTAGACTGTACTTTTTTGAACGATTGTGTTTCGCTGAAACTTCCAGCCCGACGCTCCTTGAGCAATCTTCACTGCGTTTTTCTCCGCCCGTCCAATGTAAGCACAATGGCGTTATTTCTCCTTCGAGTTGCAATTCATCTGCCAGTTCATTGTCGAGTAGTGTGAGTTCCGATCCGTCATCCAAGAAGGCGAACGTTTGAATAGAACCATGCTTTCCATGAAGTACGATCGGTAAGTAGCGAAATAGAACCTGGCTAGATGTAACTTGATGACTGTGACATCCATGCTCCGATGAACTAGGTTTCTGTTCCGGTGAAACATGATGCGGAGTCGGCGGAGTTTTGTTCATGTTACTAGCAGAAGCATCTGAAGGGACGCTCTTCTGGTCCTTATGCAGTGTTTCGTGGTGTTTGAGCTCGCAACCATTTCTTCCGCATAACTTGGCTTGACATACTCCTTTGTGTTGGCGTAGACATCTGCGACATAACCCTAGATCTCGAACGGTCGCCCAACGCGAATCACGAGAGAACTCTAAGAAGCGATTGCATTTAGCGATTGATTTGCAACTCCCTTTGCATACCAGGCAGCTCTCGGATACCATCTTCGCGTTCGATGGCACTGCTGAACGATATTCTACAGAGTGTCCTTCGGAATGTGTGTTGAGGTACAGATTCCCTTTCTTGGTTGCGCGTGACTCATTTCGAACGTATTTGGGTTCAGAACCGAAGCTTGGAAAGGTGACAGCACTAGCAGCTTCTGCCAGCGAGTACAACCAACTGCTGAAGGATGATAGATTAACCATCGGAAGTGACTGTCTGTATTGTGCCCAGTTAAGCTTTATTGATGACGGCAGCTTGCTGACGAGTTGGTGAAGAAACGTTACATTGTAAAAGTATTCTTCGAGCCCACACGCATCCACTGTCGCACAAAAGTTCTCTACGCTAACGGCGAAATCTACAAGAGTTTCCAATTTGTCCTCTTTCAACGCAGGAAGGGAGTTAATCTTTGACATCATCGAATTCACGATCACCTCCGGTTGCCCGAACAACATCTTTAGCGTAGACATAATTCCGTTGACATTGGACGGATGCATTAGTCTACATCTAACCGCCTCATAGGCACGGTCTTTTAGACTTCGTTGCAGACGAACGATGTTTTCTTCGTTAGTAAATCCACACATGGCAGTCGTACTGTTAAAGGAGGAGAGAAAAAGTGGCCATTCTTCGGGATTTCCAGAGAACAGTGGCAGGTCTTTCGATATGGCTCGACGAGCGACTAATTGCTTCCGGGAAATTGAAAATGGATCAAGTTCGTCTTGTTCATGGTCGTAGACATCACTGAACTGCAGAGGGGTTGAATTCAATTGATTCCTTTGCGGCATCGATTGTGGATCCCTTTTACCTGAGTAAGCATGGTTTGGATTGAATCGTGGAAATTGACGATCTGGTATCGGTAAGGCAGTCTGTGTTACAAAAGCTGGTGATGGTTGAGAAGATCGAGGGAAGAAACTCTCCTGAGTTGGATTCACGCCTGGTACTGGTAATAGAGCTTTCGAGTTTACATGCGAACGTGGGTGTCGTGCAATCGAAACTTTGCGTGGGGGTCCTATGATCGGAACCGATGTCAAACCATTTGGGATCGAACCATGATCTAGCTTGAAAGTCAAATTCGATGCATCCTCCCGGTCAATAGAATACGATGACAATGATCTCGGTTCTGGAAATGGTTCCGGAGGATTCGGTTCTGACAACGACGAGTGGTGGCTGTCGATCCGCGAGTTCGGTAGACTTCTTTGTTGTATCTTGCTAGAATGCCTGTCCGGATTGAATTGTTCTTCAACTTCCGGATCTGACGGGTACTCATGCTCACTTGGAATTGCCAACCAGTTCTTTACCTTATCTTCCGAAACACTGCTAACTGAACTGTTGTCATTCATCGCTTTCTCTAGCAATTGATACTTCTGTTCCAAGAATGCCTTTTCCTTTCTTATTTCTTCCGCTGCAATTACTCGTTGCTGTTCTGCTTCACGTCGCTCGATATTTCGAAAATCTTCCAGTTTCTGTAGCTGCAATCTTGCCAAGGCTTGAGATGAACGACTAGATGCAACTGATGGAGCTTTCGATGCATTTTTCTCCGGGGGGTTGTTCTTGGATACCACCCATTGTAACGATGTTACGGATGCAAATGGGTTCTCCTTGCTCTGGTAGCTCGATTTAACTGTTCCGGATGATTGAACTGGTAATAGGGTGTCAACTGATTTGACGTTATATAAAAGATGCTGCTTTGGAGAAGTCGTTGAAAGACACGTTTTTATAGTCGGCTCGGACAATTGCTTTGTAGAATTACCATCTCTGTGAAGAGGGACGCTGTCAGTTGAATTTGTATCCTGGATTCCTTTTGCTGCTTCGCATTTGGCACAACTCCATGGGTAATTCTCGATCTCCTGCGTAACACCAACATATTCAAAATGATGCCATTTCAAGCAATCATCACACCTCACCATACTATCCGTATCTTCCCCACGGCACACTTGACACGTTCGACCTGGATTGGACTCTTCGGGATCTTCCGTGACCGCCGCTTGCACACCACCGATTGTATCTTTCGGACCGACCACTTTCACGGATTTGCCGGACCGTTTTGACCGTAAGGTTTTACTTGGCATGACCGATTATTCTGACTGATCGTATATAAACGAAAATAATAATATGTTGGAAATTGCCAACGGGGGAAAAAAGTGGGTTTTCCGAAATAATAACGCAGTAATAAAACGACCGAACTGTTGGGTTTTCTGTTGCAGCGCGTTATTATTTTCCTGCAATTAAATACATGTAGGACAATTTGAACTTTGTCACAATAGCTAGTTTCGTTCATCATTACGGCCAAAGTTGTTTGAACTACTTACGTTTAGTGCCCTGTTTGTGAATAATCTGAATCCGAAATCTGAAAACGTGTGAATAGGCTGACTGATCTGCAATGGCGTGTGTTCTCTGCGAAACACGATCTGGCTGTGTAATTTAGGTTAGAACTGCTTGTAATTGTGTGCACTGGCTTACAGGTTAGAACTGCTTGTAATTGTGTGCACTGGCTTACAATACTTAATTGCTACGGAAAATAATCGTATATAATTCATTGTATCATTTCAGCTTAACGTTACCATATTTACCGTAATTAATTCCATATAATCTTATATTATCTTGCTTCACACCCTATCGTAATCTTACTCACGGATTTTTGTACCTCCTGACTCATCAGCTTTATGACAATGACAAACTGTCAACCTAGGCTACGCACGATCTGCAGGGTTGCGCAACAGTCGGGGCTTGCATACAGTAGAGGCGTGCTAACGTGGACAAGTAACAGTAAAGGCACGCTAATGTGACTCTGGACACGTATCACCTATTGAAAAGTATACTGTCAAGCTCGCCCATTTACCCAGCCGTACCCAGCAAGACAGAGTCAGTTTAGCCCTTCTGAAAATATGTACACGGTTTAGCCCTTTCGCAAATGGTGGTTGCTGAAGGGCGAAATCACGACTGGGATGCAAATTGGGCGTAAGCATTATTTTAGTTTCTACCCACTAAAAGCACATAGGAATTAAATTCTTTGTTATATTGTCATAAGGTTTAACCAAAGATGCTTCCGGAAAAACATGGCCATAAAGTAATTTATACCTACAATAAAAACTACATTTAGAAAAGCATCGCCGAATATTGAAACTGATTTTTCTCCATTTGAGTACATTGCGACTTAGGCCCTAATGAAAGATCTGTGTCGATATGGTTAAAAACTTGCGTGTTTTTTGTAAACGGCCAATAAGCATACTGTCAAATTTCACTTTGAGAGAATATTCTGGACAAACCGTAACTCGCCAAGAGTGGACGTTGGAATTTTATAAACGAGAAGTTTTCTCTTTCGTTTACTGCTGTCACTAATAATCGGCGATTGATGGTTTGGCCAGAATTTCCTCTCAAAGTGAATTTTGACAGTATGCTTATAGGCCCTTTACAAAAAACACGCGTGAAAAGCTAACAAAATCGGGAGTAGAAAAAAATCTGGGGCTAATAAAATCGGGTCTTCACTGTATGTACTACACCCAGAAAACGATATGTATATTGAATTTAAAAATGATCCACGTTGAATTCAACCAAACATAATTGGAGTCAGGGATATAAGTACTGATCACTTGTGATGCATTTTTCAAAATCAACGAAATTGAACGCATTTTCTTTACATCAAAATGAAAATTTATAGAATATATTTCGCTCTGCGTGTCAAAGGTCAAAACCCTGGAAGAGACTAACTCTACAACCAACAAAACATCTAACGAAGTGGGTCAGCGTAAGAGGTTTGTTGAACAGACTATTTTATGAGAGTTGATGCAAAAATGAAAATATGCATTTTTCAAATTCGTTGTGCGTCCTTAGAATGATATGCCCCTAGACTCAGGGCCTAATAGCAATCAACTTTGACACAAACCTATTTGTTATTGGCTTCGAACATTTTAAATTAAGTTAGAATTTTTGTGTTTCGAAGGTGTCTAGTTGGACGATGTATCTAAACTATTACCCAAATTACCACTTGTAAGGCACATAAAAAATCCATGGCCGAGCACAAACGCCGGAAGACAATGTTGTTCCAGAGAACTCGGAAGAGGTCATCAGCTTTGAGATATATCACACATTCGTTAGCTGTAATAAAAGGTTCGCGAACGATACGCGATCGTTAGCCTAATATCGAGTAACCTGTAAATCTAAAATGCATTCGGTCATGATTCGGAACACCCCATTTTTTCGACCACTATGCTACGATGAGAATAAATCGATGAACTTTCCATAATTTTTCTCCTGCAAGAAGCTACTGCAATATCACAAACAGTAAGTTAACGGAGGTATAGCGTAAAAGAAACTTCTACCTCATTATTCAAATGATGCAGTGACTGTAGGTTTTTTTTAAACGAATCGTTTTTCATGTATTCAATGTTAGAGAAAATCAAATCACCTAAAGCTAACAACTTCAAGCCGCAATCGGTTGCTTCAAGCTGTCAGCTGAGATGTCCGCCAGCTCCTTGATTCCATCCTTATCAATTACGGAAACTTTGAAATTCGGAAGATTGATAATGAGCCGCTTCTGAATTTCAGTTACTCCCTTCTTTAGAATTTCATACGCCTCGTCCTGTGTTATCTTTGCGTGATGGTACCTATCTAGAATACTCGATACGAACAGACCTCCATAACCATGAGCCGCATATTTCACCGGTAGCGAGTTGGCCAAATAATCGATGTAGTGCAACTGGGCACCATCAGCTTCATCATATCTATAACAAATAATGAGCACGTAGATTTATAAAATACAACAAACCGTTTGCTCAGTCTTACCCGCCAACGAGCACATTGACCTGATACGGAGTGCGAGACCGCAGGTAATCGGCTAGATTCTTCCTGGTGAAATGAGCTGCCGATTTTGGTCCCAATTCGTAACCATTGCGCATCTTGTACAGCAATATATTTTTGCTAATGTATTCCGTGAATTGCACTCGGTCTCCCGCCTCGCCAATCGTGGCCATCATCAGGTTGTCGGAGATCTTGTATATTTTAGTTTCATCTGAAGAGAACCACAGAGTCATAAATTAAGGTTATGGCGAAATGGTCCGTCACTGTTTACCATCCTTCAGGACCATAATCGAATGGGCATGAGAACTATCGGCGGCTAGCATCACAAAGTCCGGACCACGAATTCCCATTAACGTTTCCATAGTGTATGACGAAAAAAAGAAGGTTTTCACTTGAGAACAACGAAATTAAACTACGCTCAGAAACCGCTGTTGGGCGATACGGCGATGACAAACAAAATTCTAGCTGTCGTCTTTTGTCTGTTTCGAATAGAGCTGTGCCGTCGTAAGGATTTGACGTTTTGAACTGTGTAGACATTTTTGTTTGATGATCTTCAGCAGCGATGATGGGGATTGGAACTTGCCAATCACTGATTTTGGTGTACAGTGGTGATTCGCTGGTTGGACACTTTTTAACTAGACCGCTAGTTGAACCATTGTCCAAATTAAAAGCATCTGAACGTCAAAATCTCGTGTCAAATTTACTTTGACAATCTGACAATATTTAGAGATGTGAACAGATGCATTTACACTGCCAACATCTGCATTGGAGAGTATTTGATATTTGTCCAGAGATGCCAGATACTTTTTCAAAATGTCTGCAATAATAATTTTAAAAATCTGGAAAGCACCAAAAATGTCAGAAAAAACTCTCGACAAACATATGATTACGGCTTAAAAGCCAACTGTAAAAATTCTCTTTGAAAGGAAATTCCGGACAAACCGTTACTGCTCGAGTACAGTACACAGCAGCAAACGATAAATAATACTTTTCTCTTTTATCTACTGCTAACACCTGTAATTTGCGAGTTGTGGTTTGTCTGGAATTTCCATTCAAAGCGAATTTTGACAGTTGGCTTTTAAACCGTAATCATAGGTTTGTCGAGAACTCTTTTTTACCAAAAATGACTTAATAATGATGCTTTATATTAAATGAAAATGGTGCATTTCTCGAGAAACATATGATTACGGCCTAAAAGCCAACTGTCAAAATACACTTTGAATGGAAATTCCGGACAAACCGTTACTAATCGAACACAGTTCACAACAGTTTATAAAAGAGAAAACTTTTCTCTTTTGTTTACTACTAACATCTGTGATTGGCGCGTAACGGTTTGTCCGGAATTTCCATTCAAAGTGAATTTTGACAGTTGGCTTTTAGGCCGTAATCATATGTTTGTCGAGATTTATAGCCCAAGATAATAGAGAGAAATAGTTTATGGAGGAAAACCTGAAGTAAATAAAGCTGTAATTTGAAACTAGTATAACCAAAAGCCTTCATTCTCAAAAATCTGTAAATATCTGCAACCAAACTAAAAAATCTGCAAATATCTGCGTCTTCAAAAAAATCTGCAGCTAAAATTAAAAGTCTGCGAATTTCCAGACATGTCTGCAAATCTGGCATCTCTGTATTTGTCAGTCGGTTCAACTAGCGAATCAAATTCATTAGTTGGACAAGGCTGTGGACCAACCAGCGAATCACGACTGTAGTAAACAAAAGAGAAAATTTTTGGGCCCTATTCTCACAGTCACGTCACCTAGTGACTAGAAGAAAATTTCCTTCTAGTCACCAAGTGACGTGACTGTGAGAATAGGGCCCTTTATCACATCATGAGCGTGGCCCGTCTGAAAGCGGGAGCTCGTAAACTGACCGGAGGACGGTCTCAAGGTTTTCCACGGGTCGTCTTCTCTGGACGCCACTCCACCACTAGTACTACTAGAACGGACTCACCTATTAAGCTACTGTTGAATGATGCTGATGTCGATGCACGCGGGGGCAACGAGACGATCAGATGAACTGCTCTCGCCTCGGCCGAATCTGACCAGCTGTTACTGGTTGACGGTTGCTTCGATTACCGGCCGAAAATGATGGTTCGGACCAGCATGCCCCAACCACACACACTTATGTCAAAACTGAAAGTCAAAATCTGATTGACGTTTGAAAGTCATCGATTTCAAGGGGCTTTTTGGTTAATTTCTGTGGCGATCTAGAAAAAAGCATACTTTGAAATTCAATGGAACTTAATTTTTTGAATTCATTTTTCGGAATGTTTTTAGTGAAATAAATGGATATTGCGCTTCTTCCATTCAGCATCAATTAGGTTGTGCCGCAGAGAAGTTAGTTTGTTAACTTTTGAAGATCATCCATCTCTGATGTATTCAATCACATTATCCAATGATTTTTTAGCTAGTGGCAACATAGTATCAAATACAAATAATTTGTATTTGGTAGTATGCTTGCGCTTTATCAGCTTTTTTTCTCCGACGGCGTACCCTAATAAACATCGTATGATTAGAGAGCCTAACGACCTGTTCAGGGTATCATCCAAACAATATGTGGAATCGTTGCAACTTTATGGGTTAAAGTTCGTGTATAATTTATTTTTATTAGGGTATCCATTTCCTGTTTTATGTGAAGGAACATATCAAAAAAAAAATTAATGGCAAAAAGAACACTTTGTAACAAAAATCAACTTTAAACTGGGAGGAAACAGCCTACTTTCGTGAACCGTGAAATAATTCAGTTTGTTTTTTGTTGAAAGAAAACAGCTCAGCTTTTCACTCGGGTAATTTTGGCCAGCTATCAGTTGCTCCAATTAACGGATACGATTCGCTAGTTGGGGCGCAGTCGTGACCCAACTAAAGAATTTGCGCTGTAGAAATTTATAACTTACTGAAATATCAGCCACGTCACGTGTTTTACCTAAACTGGTTTTCACGCGAGAAACAAATCACGGCACTTCCACTCTACTGAACGGTTTGGAACGAAGTTAATAGAGCCTAATTTCCTCAGATTAAGAAAGGGAATCTCAAAGTACCCGGAAGTACGTCATTTTCTGAGAATTCGTCGGGATTACTCGGGATCTCAGATCATTCAACCATCTAGTTCGTTCCGGTGTAAGCAAGCGGTCTAGCTTTCCCTTTTCCCTTAACTTTGCTGCAAGGATTCTTCTTGGAATTAGCATTCCTGCAATCTCACTCGGGCTTGAAAGAAACGAGTGTGATCAATGGATACTGAAACGGTTATCTTATCGAATACAGAACACATTGCCTAAATTTTTGCGGATGGAAGAATTAGCTTAGATTGAAGTATTTGAAAAGTGGATTATATGCATAGTATCATTCTATAGAGCATATTCAGGAGTGTTCCAGTTATAGATTCATAATTTTAACAGTTCTATGATATAAAACTGAGAATTTTAAAACTAGAACTTGCTGTCCCCAGCAGCAGTTTTAGCGGATGTTCTATTCAGTTTAGAATTCATGTCTCGTCATTCCTTCAGCGTTACTGCATTCAAATTTATTTTTCCCCAGTCTATCGGATCTAAGTGTCTCTGCTGAAAACTTTGCATGTATTTAAAATACAGTTCTTAGGGCACGTTCAGGAGTGTTTGCAGGGCGTTTTGTTTTATAATTTCGACAATTTTGCTTTAAATTTTACAACTGTTATACGACGTCGTTCTATTTGTTGCTGGTTTGAATACATGCAAAGTTTTCAGCACAGTCCCGATAGTCTGGGAAAAAATAAATTAGAATGCAGTAACGCTGAAGGCATGGCGAGGCATGAATTTTAAACTTAAGGGCATGTTCAGGAGCGTTTTATTTTGTATAGGAGTTTCAAAGTAGAACTGGAACTGAAACAGTCACATCCCCAGCGTTTTGTTTTATTATTTCGAACAGTTTTGTTTCACAATTTAAAACTGTTATACGACTCCGTTCTATTTGTTGCTGATTTTAAAACACGTTTAGAACTGTGTTTTAAATACATGCAAAGTTTTCAGCACAGACACTTACACCCGATAGGCTGGGGGGAAATATATTTGAATGCAGTAACGCTGAATGAATGGCGAGACATGAATTTTAAACTGAATAGAACATCCGGTAAAGCTGCTGCTGGGGTCAGCAAGTTCTAGTTTTAAAATTTGCAGTTCTATATTATAGAACTGTCAAAATTGTGAATCTAGAGCTGAAACAGTCCTGAACATGCTTTAAACGTGTTTTAAAATCAGCAACAAATAGCATGGCGTCGTATAACAGTTTTAAATTTTAAAGTAAAACTGTTCGAAATTTTAAAACCCGACGCACTGCTGGGTATGTGTATGTTTCAGTTCCAGTTCTACTTTGAACTCCTATATAAAATAAAACGCTACCCTTAGGAATGCACAACCACAGAGAACAGACGTCCATCTTCAGCATTCAATTTGTGTAAAATCTCTAACGGTTTCGAAGGTAGTTTGGATATCTAAACAAGGTGCGCTACTGTCGTCATGTTTTTTTGTGGCTGAGTGCGACAGAATTGACAGCGGTTATTCCTCTACCCAGTCAAACTAGTCCGGAACCGGTTCGGACTTCCAGCATGAATTCCAGCTCAAATGCGTCAACCGATAGAGTCGGAATCGGTTTGTTTTCTTTGAGCTAGATTCCATGCTGAATCCATCCAGGATTTCGAACCGGTTCCAGAATCGATTTGACGGATAGTTGGGATAGGTTGGTGTGGCGGCGCTAGTGTTTTTCGTATATTAATTCAAATGTTTACACACGTTTTTTGAATATTTTTGTTCGATCATGGATGTCTGTTCTCTGTGGCACAACTATTAGGGAATGTTCAGGCAACGAGGAAGGAGTGTTTCAAATCTAGATTTAAAGTTTTGACAGTTCTTTTATATAAAACTAAAAATTTTGCAATTAGATCTTGCTGTCCCCAGCAGCAGTTTTAGCTGGTGTTCCATTCAGTTTAAAATTCATGTCTCGCCATGCCTTCAGCGTTACTGGGTTCAAATTTATTTTTCTCCAGTCTATTGGGTCTACGTGTCTGTTCTGAGTACTCACTATGTATTTAAAACACAGTTCTGTTGTTCCACTGTGAAGAAAAAGCCCAATTTTTTTTTTCTTGCGACACGATATGGAGGACATCTTGGTAAATATTAGCTGATCATTGTACAGCCACCCCCGGTTTGTGCAATCGTATATGCTATGCTATACTGTATCATTATATTGGACAGAAAAAATTATTGTTACTTGATTTTATTGTAAATCTACAGCGAGAACTGTGATGAACAGTAATAACCGTAATACCACAGATAACAGACATCTATGATCGAACAAAAATATTTAAAAAAACGTGTGTAAACATTTGAATTATTATACGATAAACACTAGCGCCGCCACACCAACCTATTCCAACTATCCGTCAAATTCATTCCGGAACCGGTTCGAAATCCTGAATGGATTCAGTATTGAAACTTGCTCAAAGAAAACAACCGATTCCGACTCTATCGGTTGATGCATTTGAGCTGGAATTCATGCTGGAAGTCCGAATAGGTTCCGGACTAGTTTGACTGGGTAGAGAAATAACCGCTGTCAATTCTGTCGAACTCAGCCACAAAAAACATGATGACAGTAGCGCACCTGGTTTGGATATCCCAAACTACCTTCGAAACCGTAAGAGATTTTACACAAGTTGAATGCTGAAGATGGACGTCTGTTCTCTGTGGTAATACCTATTGTTTCAAGATTGTCCATTGAGTTCTTGTCGCCCGGTCTCACGAACACTTCTGCAGCTTCCTGGTTGAAAACAATCCCATTTGATTTTGCCGTCTTTGTTTATTATTTTCCACCAGCTAGTGATGTAATGTTTGTGTCATGTGCCGTGTACGTACATGAGCCGTAGAAAAGTCTATAGGGCAAATGCTATTGTAAATTTCTATCCGGGAAACTATTTTTGCGTTGAACAAATTTTTCGGTGTATTACGATTTAAATTAGTAGCTGTCAAAAAGTCTCCAAAATCAGGATGAATGATACATTAGTATTGGTAATAGCAAACTCCCGCAGTTACGCAGCAGATTATTGTACTGTAGTAGTAAGTTTACGTTTGTTTTCCTCGTACGGCTCGTGGATCATTGTGGCATTTTTGTGCGTCGTCAAGAAAAACGATTTTCATAGTCCTCTGGTGTAATAAATCCGGCCGTCAAGATTTTCCCCGAAAGGCATTTTGTTTCGCGCTCGCGACATGCGATAAGTGTCCGTCAATGTGGTACCACCGCGATCAAAATGAGCGAAATACTGCAGCAGGACATCCAGCAGCTGCTGGAGTACTTTGCCAAAAATCTATACCGTGCGAAAGAGTGTGAAGTGGTACGTATCGCCATCATTAGCGGCAATGACCCTGGTTTGATTTTGTGCCAAATTGGATCATACTGCATCGCGATTCTTGATGGAACCGGTCCGATAATGATTCCCGTTGAGCTAGTGAACCATGGGAAGCGAATGTTAGGACAGCCAGCGCGACCGAGGGTGCTGGAAGGCGATTTGTTGGCGTGGAAACTCAACAATATTGCATTGCAGCCCGTCAATGTCATGTGTTGTAACGTGGTTTTTTCAGTGCAAAAAGCAACCCTAACCTATTCACCTACTTTCGAGAGGGGTTTATTGCGTGGCCTCAGTAATGCTCGAAGCAGCATTGTTTCCCCGAAGTCCTGGTGACTGGTTGAATGCTTCTAAAGTGTAAAATAATACGAGCTCTTCTAGAGTCCGAAGGGACGAAAATGAAAAATCTGTATAGCGTTCTTTGTCGTATTTCTTGCCCTCTTTGTGTAGTGTTTACATCGACGATTCTTGCATGTTTTCGTTTCGATTAAGTTGATTTTTTTCTTGTCCGCGATTGTTGTTGATCCCAAACTGTAAGGTTATTTTTAGAATATTGTGTACACCCATCATTCTGTTTTCACTTTGCGCTGTTTTGTGGGTTTACAAAAAAGTTATTTATGAGGTTGAAATATGACAATATTTTAATCGTAATAGAAATACTTTAATATACAGTACTGGTCAATATTATAACAGTTTTCTCTTTTTTATATAAGTCACAAAATTATCAGCTTGCATACGATAGATTTTGCTAGTAGACTAATAGGCATATGAATTGTAGAAGCATGATTCACCCATTGCAGTTCCTGCTTTATGGCCATTTCATTACTGTCGTTTTTCATTGAAATTTCGAGGCACTGGGTTTCGTTTTCTAGCAGAAGATCAGAGCTTTTGAAGCGCATTACCAATATATTTTATCTAACTTTACCATTTTTCATATGGTCACATGAATATGAACAATTTTGTCAAGGAAATTGTTAATTTTTGCATTGTGGGCGCAGGTATAGTTTATTCGAGTTTGCTTCCCAAATTCACTTTGAAGATTGAGCAATTTCATGCCATACCGGGTGTTGATTCCTGGACAATTTGGAAATTTTATTTGACATGAGCAAACCTGGAATTTTCCCGACTGAAACGAGAAACAGCAAAAGTAGAATAGGTGGTGAACACGTCTAAAACAAAGTACATGCTGATAGGAGGGACCGAACAGGAAATATCCCGCCCTGGAAGCAGTGGTTTTATCGACAGGGATGTACTCGAAGTAGTGGAGGAATTAATATACCTCAGATCTTTGCTAACGGCTGATAATACTAACAGTTGAGTAATCTGAAGACGCATCATCAATGGAAGTCGTGCCTACTATGGGGTCCAAAAGAAACTGCGATCAAAAAAAATTCACCCGCGCACTAAATATACCATGTACAGAACGCTGATAAGACCGGTGGCATAGGGACCAGGCAGATCACTCTAAGAATGTATAACAAATTTGCATCAAATTAGAAAAAATGCATTTAATTTCCATTTTTGCATCAGCTTGGCACTCCCTCGCAGAAAAGTTTGTTTAACAAACGTCCTACGCTGATCCACTTTGTTCGACGTTTTGTTAAATGTAGCGCTAGTTTTACTGTAGGGTTTTGACGTCTTACACGCAACGCAAACCACATTGCAGGCAACGCAAAAACATTGCACGCAACGCAAAATACATTATGAATTTCTATTTTGATGGAAATAAATGCATTGATGCGCTGATTTTTAAAAATGCATCACAAGTGATCTGCCCCTAGGGTGGTCCTCAATGGACCCGAAAACTGGACCATGTGTTTCGAGCGCCGTGTGTGACGTGCAGGAGAACGGTGTGTGGAAGCGAAGGATGAACCACGAGCTCGCCAGACTCTACGGCGAAGCAAGTATCCAGAAGGTGGGCAGGGCACGTTGCGAGAATGGCGGACAACAACCCAGCTAAATGTTTTGCTCAAATACGGCAGAAACAAGACGACGAGGAGCATAGCGGACTAGGGGGGCTGACCAGGTGCAGCAAGATCTGGAAGGTATCAGACGCAACCGTGGGTGGAGAGAGTCAGCCGCGAACCGAGTGTTGTAGAGAAGAATCGTTGATCAGATTATATCAAATTAATTGATGTAACATCATATAAATAATAATAAATAGGCGATCGTTGATTTGAGTTGTGTTCATCAGGATTAAAGTTGGGTGACAATAGAGTTGTATGCAGATTAGGCGTCGTAGAAAATTGACGAGTTGTTGTCTTTGTCTTCTATCTCCACTAACTGAGTTAAATGTTCGGTGTCCTCAAGTGAGACGTATCAATCAAAATACGCTGTGTTACAAACGTTACGTTCCGAGCCCCCGCTCGACCGGAATGACATTTGCTGCGCTCTCTTTGTTTACTTGGCTGATCAGCTGTTCTTTAGAAAGCCGATGAACAGCTGATCAGCCAAGTAAACAAAGTGCGCACCAAATGTCATTCCGGTCGAGCAGGGGCTCGGAAAGTACCGCTATGTAACGCAGCGTGTACTGATTCATTGTTGACTCCCAGGAATTCGAACAATACGATTTTGACTAAAACCGACTACAAGCTTTCTCTGTTTCAGTCGTAGCGCAAGTTCGGAACGCTTGAAGAGATTAAACCTCATTGACGGTAAAACGATATTCAAGGGGGAACCCACTATTTAGAGCCCATGGCTTGACATCTTTCTGACCACTAAAGTGCCTCTTTCTTTGACATTGCGGCCGCCGAACATTACCATTACGGTAGAGGATATCGAGCGGTCACTCTATTTCGAGAGTCTTATTGGCAGTTGAGAACACTACCACATGCGATCCATCGTCTTGTAGTCCAAGAAACCGCAAGATCCCTTCAATGATGCTTTTGATGTTTTTATTTTTTTGCTTAGGAACTTTATTTATTGCAAGTCGCCAGCTGTTCAGATTTTCGGAGCAGGTAGCTGCAAGTTTAACCCTGGATTTGATTATCTCGATCTTCGTTTCAATGTCGTTTATTATCTTACCCTGCTTAGTGCGTTTTGAAATAGATCGGTCTTCGTCCGCCAAATTGTTTCGGACTCTGTCTATTTGCGTTTTACTCTTACAGCGATCGCTCACAAGTTGTTTCTGTAGTTCGCTAATTTGATAGGTCAAATCGTCGATCTTCTTCAGCAGCTCACAATCGACCTATTTGGGCAGACATGCCGCTGCTACCGTCGGTCTGGGAATGAGGCAACCACGATTGTATACTATTCCCCCGAAAATCATTCCCCAGAAAGCCATTCCCCAGAATTCCACTCCCCAGAATATCATCCCCCAGAATATACTATTCTCCAGAAAGTCATTTCCCAGAATGTACCATTCCCCAGAATTCCGTACCCTAGAATGCACCATCTCCCAGAAAGTCATTCCTCGGAAAAGATTAATTTTTTTAGTGATTTGATCTTTTCAAACGTACTAGTCGTTCCAACTTCCATCGAACGATATTCTTCGATTCGGTCACATTTGAAATGATTTGCATTGTGTTGAAACCGAAAGTTAGGATGACATTATTTATTCCGAATTAAAATAAAGAATGGCTGACTTTCCCCAAAAACCATTCCACAGAAACTAAAATACCATAGTGTTTTCCCCAGAAAGAACTATTCTCCAGAAAACCATATCCAGAATGAGCATTGGTTCATAAGTTCATTACACAGTTATAACGATTTCCCACACATTTTTTTGAGGTGGGAAATTTTTTTGATGAAAATCAAAACATTTTTTCAGTACGTTGGCTTTGGCCATATTGCTCCCCTCGAAGAGTGCACTGGTAGCAGCATTAGACAATTGCAATATTTTTACTTTTCTTTTAATAATATAAACATACATATAGGACAAATCGCAACATTCAGCACAGGTGTGTTTCACAGTGCCATTTCGCAACAACCATAGAAAGCGGTAGCCTCTCCTTCTTAGAATCCAAAAGAATGAAACAGTGTTATGTAAGTAAGGTTATGTGGCGAAACCAAAACTTTGTACATTACCAAAGTCAAGGAACTGATGCATGATGTTAAGCTGAAGGATAAGCCGTCGGAAGAAGCTCCTCGCAAAAATATCGTTGCACCCATTCGGCCGGTTCCAACCACTCATTTACAAATTAGTTAACCCTTAGGCCCAGGAACAATTGGTATATCCACCCTATCCACCGTATACTTGCGCATGTGTCAGTGGCGCCATATTTATTATGTCTGTAACTCTGTGGTATAAGTACCATTTGGTGTAAGGTATGAAAATACTTTCGAATGTATTTAGTGCAACCTGTTGGACTAAATACATTCGATTGGATCGTACATTTGCGTACGAAACATTCCCAATACAAAAGAAAGATAAATGCTCTAAAAACCCACGAAACCATTTGTCAAAATATGTATTCATTTCGATTTTGATATGGATTCAACCAAAACTCCAAAAAAGGAATCAACATATATGTTTGAATAAACCGGGCAGACGCAAAGATCACAAGTTTGCGTGCAAGTTACTTGGCGTACAAATGCAAAGAACTGCTCATGTTTGAAAGAAGGAACCAAGTCCTATGTTCGAGTAAACCGGTTATACGGGAGGATAACATGTATGCTTGCGGAGGCCGCTGCTTTCGACGGCACATCCTCAGCAGCTTAACACAGCATAAGTTCCTTGAATTAGGTATGCGCAAACCATTGGCTTAACCACAAATAATTACTAAAAACATTAACTTTTCTGGGGAATGGGGCATTCTGGGGAATGACTTTCTGGGGAATTGAGCATTCTGGATAATGGTTTTCTAGGGATTGGTACATTCTGGGAAATGTCTTTCTGGGGAATGGTACATTCTGGGGAAGGGAATTCTGGGGAATGGCTTTCTGGGAAATGGCTTTCGGGGGAATGGTATACAACCGGCAACCACGCATATCTCGCAAAGATATCAATAGTTGCCAACCTCCACCGCCGCTGATTCACCGATCCGGACACAGGACACCACTTCGTGATCCGAGGCATTCAGACACAACTGAAAACACAAAATAGTTTGAGGTTAGGTTCCATCCGGGGTAGCTTTGTCTCTTTCAAAATAGGTGAAAATCAGTAGAATCCAGAAAATAACTATTTGGAAATGTGCTTTAGAGCTCCGGATCACTTCACAGAGAACTGTAGACCCGGGACACTGGTTGGAATGGAACGAATTCAAACCAGAACCCAGGGTTAATTTATATGTTTCTAAACATCTGTCCACGATCAGTATAAGCGTTCCCAATTCCGAGATAATCTATCATTCCGTCGAGACCGAATAAGTAACAACTAAACGGACGGTCTAGATTTTAGAAACGCTTTTCCCATGTTAACTCCAACCTTCTGTTCCCTCCAGGGTGACGAAATCGTGCAACGATGCAGCGTGCTGATGCGCATGGATTACACCGTGACCGAACTAACGAATCCAAATGGCGAACTCTCGGCTCACTATCCGGCCAAGCTGCTCATCCCCGAACAGGAAACGAAAGCGAACGTATCGCTTTCCACAGTCTCTCCGGCCACCATCACCGAACGCCGTCCCAGAAGCAATGCATCCCCCCAGTCAATCGGATCGGATGCAGTTACCGACTCGGCACGTAATGCTGCGAACCGTGATCAGGTGATCGTGGACGGACGGATTGATGCCCAACGGCTTCGCTATTTGATTTTGCGTGCCCGGCTGGCGCGATGCCGTGCCCGTTTTCCACTACCGGTAATACTGTACAAGGGAAAGTACATCTGCCGATCGGCAACGCTGTCTGGGGGGCCTGAGATCTACGGTCGGTCCGGACTGGAATACTTTGCCTACGCAGCCGAAGCGACGCTTCCAGAGCCAGGAGGTGAGTACAAAGCGTAAGTTTGTTTCTAAAGAAAATTCATAATATTGTACTTATTCCTTAGACGAAGCTTACGAAGCACAGGAGGATTCGTCGTCCGATGAATCGGATTCCAAAGATTGGCCACTGTTTGGTCGACTACGCCGGAAAGATATACGTTTGCTGAAGGCTCTCAACGTGGGGACCATTATCGACTTTATGGTAGAGAACAAGAAGGTCAAATTCTGGCTGAACGTCACATCGTCCGAGAAGGTGGACAAGGAGAATCGGTATAGTTTTTTCAAGATTCTCGCACTGCCATATCCAGGTTGCGAGTTCTTCCGTGAGTACCGCGATAACGATTGCCGTGGTGAAGGACTGATCTTCGACTGGAATCAGTCGTACGTTGATGCCGGTATCCGAGTGCCGGACGATGCAGTGACAGCCGAATTAAACATCGACTGGCATAACTACAAGCAGTGGGATCTTGTGAAGCTCACCCAGAACTACCTCCGGTTGCTTTTAAAGTACTTGCAGGAAAATAATTCCGGACTATTGGTCCACTGCATAAGCGGGTGGGATCGGACACCGTTGTTTGTCTCGCTGCTGCGAATTTCCCTCTGGGCAGATGGTGCAGTTCACCAGTCGCTGAGTGCGTCCCAAATGCTTTATTTCACGATCGCATACGACTGGCTGTTGTTCGGTCACAATTTACCTGATCGATTGAATAAGGGCGAGGTGATATTCTACTTCTGCTTCTACATACTCAAGTACATAGTCGATGACGAGTTTAGCGTGTTAACTCATAGGTAAGTTTTAATCGGTACTGCTCATTGACGGTATGGCCATTTTGATGGGTTGTCTTTGTATCCGTAGAACCCGTAGCCATCATAGTAGCGGAAGTAGTAGTATAGGCGTAATTAGAACTGATAGCGAAAGTATGCTCGATGGGTTGTTATTTGACGGAGAAAGTCGCGGATCTAGCATATCACTCAACTCGACGTGCAGCTTCACTAGTGGGCGAAGTTCTTCCATTCACGATACTCAGACATGTGTCAGCACTGGTATCGGGCTAACAAACGATGGTGCAAGCAATAGCATAGCAATAACCGGTAGGAATAATGGTGCTAACAGGAACAGCGGTACGTCCGGTGGTGCAAGCAACGGAGATGAGGGTATCAACTCGTTCAATGGGTAAGTCGGCACTAGCATTTACCGATCATTGTGTGAGTAGGTAATCAAATTTCGTACGGTTGTATTATTCATGCAGCAACAATGGCTTTTCATCACACAGTAACGATAGCAGTAGCAGTATTGGATGCATGTCTCATGATAGTTCGAATCATAATATCCAATGGTCGCCGAAAGCTAAACGGTGAGTAGCTAACTTATGCTGCTTGTGCTTGGAAACAGTTCTTTCTTGATTGTGCAAAAACCTTCACCAAAGTGAAAATTCTAAACTTTTCTGGGATTGAATTTTTTAATGGTTCCATCGCATTATGTTTTGTTTCCTTCGATGGTCGAGCAGTTTGATTCGGTTCTTGACCTTTCAACGACGTACCAGTATTGTTCTTCGGGATTGTTGAGACTTGTTTAGGTAGAACAGAGGCTCCTTGTGGGGTACATACTCCATCCTTTTTACTTCGTCTTGATTAAAGGATTACTAGGTTCTCATTTACAATCGTTGCACCCAGCTTACATTTTTTCACCACCTGGGCACAAGATTGAAACAAGATTGTCTCATTTATCCTTGAATTTCAAATGTCCAAGGGTTTCTCAGTCCGGTCGAAATCGTTCATATGGAACTCTCATCAGAAATGGGGTGACATTGCAGCTCTCAAAATGTTTTTTTGTAGTTTTGTTAGCATAACGATCTTTGAATTTATTTTTCAAGCATTGACACCTTTTTCTTGACCGGGTGCTCATGCAGTTGTGCGCTGAACAGGGATACTAGGTATATTTTTCAAATGTCCTCACATTTCATAAAAAAATGTCTTCAACGGCCAGGATTCTGAATCGGTTATTAATTTTGCCGTGGTGGTTTTGCCGTGGGCGTGTCGGGGAGCTTAATCTACAAATTTTTATGCTTAGCAATTGGTAGATTAAGGATCTAGGATTGCGGTAGACCCCGCTTTCTTGTAGCCCAACGGCGCGTGCATCTGGTAGCGGATAGATGCTAAGGGATACCCTGACGTCTGGCCTGAATTCTTATTTACATATTCAAATAGTGCTAGAATGATGCAGTATCCCATAGGTGAAGGTATTTACATTAAAATTAGGCTAGTTGGAAGTCACTCAGTACTTCGCCTTAGTTTTGCGTGATCAGGAATATGTCAATAATATTTTAACGTTCCTAGTTGTTTTGAAGAACCTTCAGCCACGTGGACCAAACCGACAATTAATGTGGATAATTTCCCAATATAAGCAAAGACAAACCTGGGCAGTTTTTCAGCTGGATGTGTGTGCGGATGAGGGGCTCTCTATGATTGATTTCTCTTCTGTGAATAATTTAGTCATGTTCACGTTGCTCCGCAAATCTATGAGTTTGGTATTAGTTAACATTATCATAATTCAATACACACGAACGCTATAATACAGCAATAAAAATCTGAAGAGAGTGTGTTCCCATCTGAACAGGCGTCTATTTGGAGATTCTGTCACGTTCGCCCGAATGACATTCGCCCGAAAGCCATTTACCCGAAGGACATTTGCCCGAATGTCACATAAACTCGAATGTCATTCACCCGAATGCCACGAACGCCCGAAAGACATTCGCCCGAATGCAACATAAACCCGAATGCCATTCGCCCGAATTCCATATACCCGAAAAACATCGAAATGTCAATCGAAAAATTTTTATTTATTAAGATGAAATACAAATTTTATTACATTTGATGATATGAAGAAATTAACACTAAAGCTATACCAGTCAAATAGTTAATCCAATCACCTGGTTTGTGTGATTTAACTAGGGTTTCCAGTTTTAAGTCCTTTTGTGAGTTCTTTATAGACTTTTTAGCTGTTGGCACCGCTTGTAGTGTACGTAAAACATACGTACTAGGGTTTTTCTCTTCAAGCTGCAACTGCTTCAACACACCATAGAATTTCCACGGTTTAACAAACCGTTCCATTTATTGTGCTAGTCTTCCACATTATTGGTGGTTCTTGGAAACTTTGTCGATACATTTTCGAAAACTGACCACGGAGCGGGGGGGCAAAGAAGGGTTATCGAGAAACTTTTTGGTTAGTTTCCTTCCTACCAAAAATACAATTTTTACTAATGTAATCCAAAAAATCGTCGAGAGCCTTTGGACAACTTTTCCTCAATTCTTCGAGTGCCATTGGAATACCTCGATGGGGCAAGAAAGCCAATGCAACAACTTGTTTGTAAATTAGTTGTATTTGGTGATCTTTCGAATATTTTGTCTGACGACCAAGTTGTTTTATTTTTCTGAAAAAACTTGAACTGTCTCGAAATCCAATATTACGTAGAGAGCTATTTGGTATATAGATTCAAGAAATTGCTCTTGTTTTGAAAAAAGGAATCAACCCTTATGTTTGAGTATACCGGGCAAACGAGTGGATCAACAGTTTCTTTGCAGACTTATTTGGCATGCAGATCCAAGGATTTGTCATGTTTGAAAGAAGCAATCAACCCCTAATAGCGGGAAAAGAGCTGCTCATGTTTAAAAGAAGGAATCAATCCATAAGTGTGAGTAAACCGGGCAAACGAGTGGATCACCGGTTTGATTGCGAGGGCTATTTGGTAGACAAACTCAAAGAACTGCTCATATTTAAAGAAGGAATCTACCGCTATATTTCAGTAAACCAAGCATACCTATAGATCACAGGTTTGCCGAGTAGGGACCTCCGCTTCGGTTCCACGACCTCGGTAATTGTGGCAAAGCCGCATCACACTAGCTTCGCCACGTAACATTTTTGAGCTACTATTTACTAACGGTGTTGTGCCAAATGGACTCCCACCATGCAAGATATAATTACTAATTTAATTGATTCAATTCGTTAACGGAACATCTTAACCCATTCATGCCCATGTTGTTTGTGGACAACAACGTTTTTAAACAGCTATAACTTTTGATTGAGGCAAGATTTGTTCACAAAACCAAGTAAGGCTAATAAACCTTGCCTTTCATTTTAGTACTAACAATTACCAGGATCAGCTCTAGAACTGAAGTTATTGCAATTTGTCTGTTGGATTCCAATGGAGCAGTGCTGCCAGGGCCAGTTTACGTTGACAACGAAAAAAGATTTTTTCATATATCTTCGTTATTATTCAATATTATTGAAAACTGATAAAACTTATCAAATTAGAGTGTCTTTGGCTACGTTTTCCACGTAAGTGGACTATTGTAAATATTCTAGGAGAATTGCATTGAGCATTGAAAGGTAAAAATTGAGCAGCTTCTAGCACTGTGAGGGAAGCACCAATCTATATGAAAAAAGGCTTTTCACGTTTCGTGACCCCACCGTTTTCAAGAAAAAATAGTTTTGAAATCCTACGTGCACTATAAAAAAGTTGGGCATGAAAGGGTTAATTTATATTTACCTCGATCGGTCGTGTTTCCGAAAGATTTCTTATTATTTTGTCCGGTTTATCACAAGATTTCACCGCTCGAGCTGACAACTACGTCCTATATGCATCAGTTTGCACCTGAAGAGCAGTTGTGGCGTTGGCAACAGAACCTCAGTGACGTCGGATAGTACACCTAAAAGCGATGTCGCATAGCCACATTGGTCAGTGTACGGTTGACTAATGTGGATACGCCACATCGCTTTCTGGTGCACTGTCCGACTTCGCTGCCGCTCAGTCGGCTTTAAACTAGCTATAGCCCCTATGTTTGAGTAAACCGGGCAAACAAGAGGATCACAGGTTTGCTTATAACTCCGGCGACGGGTGGATCAACGCCTCGTCCAACGGAACCTAAGCGGCTTTGCGCCGCTTCGGATCCTTGGCCTCGGATATGCGGCCAAGCCGCATCACACTAGCTCCGCTGTATAAGCTCACTTGTTATTGTTCAGTTTATCAAACTTTAGTTAAAGATTTCACATTTCCCGCTCGGATTTGGTTTATTTAGGTTAAAATACATCCTTTTGGCAAAAAAAACCGCATTAAAGTCGGACTTCTATCACAAAAGTCACTAAACTAGACAATTACCGATTTTATATTATGCTTGAGTGAATGTGGTATTCGGGTTAATGACATTCGGGCGAGTGGTCCATTCGGGTTAATGACATTCGGGTAAATGGTCCATTCTGGTATATGGTTTTCGGGCGAACGTCATTCGGGTAAATGTCTTTCGGGTGAATGTCATTCGGGCGAATGTGATAGAACCCTATTTGGAAGGTCATCCGCTAATAAGAGATTTTTCTTCCAGCGATATATAAATAGTGGGTCACTTTTTCACAGGTCTTTAAAAGAAAAAAAAACAAAGAAAAGACAAACGGAAATAGAAACTGAAATAAAATGGAGCAAATGATGTACGATGGAGGTGTGGTGCTGGTGCGTATTATGCCAGGCGATGGAGATTGTTTATTTTCGGCGCTGGCAAACCAGTTATTCCATAGCGATATCGGAAGTGAAGAGTACGTGGCAGCAATAGTCCGGCTGAGAGCATTGGTAGTGGAACATATTAAAGCCAACCGAGAAAATTTCCTTCTATGTCTGATGGAGAGAGTCTCCGATGTAGGAGTTTATGCAGGCATCAACGTAACCGAGAAAATTGAAGGTTTTTTGCGACGTTTAACACATCTCAGAGAATGGGGGGTGAGGAAACCATAGCGGCAGTAGCAGGGATTTACAACTGTAGAGTGGACGTGTATAACGAAAATGGCACGGTAATAAAATTTAACTAGAAGAGTAACGAACAGAACAGTAAGAATAGCGTACCGCGTAGGTGGAAGAGGATCAAGACACGCTGAGAGAAATCATTATGACTCAGTGGTGCAACGTTTGAATCTCAGAACACAGAATAACTTGAACGAAACGGAAGAATACGTACCCCCTATACCTATGCTGGCGGAATGGCAGAACCGGAATACGATCAATCTCAAATAAACACACGATCAATCTTTCCATCATTGGAAGTCGCAGGCAGTACCAAAGAGTGGGATCGCTTTATACTAGTGAGCTGGAATATTAGAGGATGTTCCGATCGAGAAAAACACCTGTTTCTACGCTAGATGATTTCTTTGCGAAAGCGGAATACACGATTGTGGCGTTACAGGAGACGAGGCTAGCAAACTGCACGGTGGACACGGCAAACTATCATTGGTTAAATGTAAACGAATTTGAAGAGCGGGATCGTATGGGCGGAGGAACAGCGATATTGATTCACAAGGCCATATTCAAGGGAGATTGCTTCAAGAGGATAAGTGCCAATGCCTGCGCATACAAATGCGATATCTTTTTTAAACCATTTTTGATCATATCGGCGTATATCCGTAGCACAGAAGTAGGAACGAACGGAGAATTCGACGCACTGTACCACTTCATAATCAAGTTACCAGACAACATAAGGGAGAGAGTAATGATTTTGGGCGACCCTAATGCACGATTGGGTCGTAGTGGAGGATGATCGGCAGTGGATCGGTAAAAACTTACACCACGATATGTCCAATGACAATGGCATTAAGCTGAAGAATCTGCTCCACGGGCTAAAACTAAAAGATTATGTCACTTTGAGCAACTCACGTTCAGCTAACTTCACCTGGTCGAATAGAAGATCCCATTCGCAAATCGATCATATCTTGATGCACAAAATGGACGATTTCAACTTCCCTGAAGTGAAATGCTTCTTCCATCCTCAGATTGAGAGCGATCATAAAGTGGTAGTGCGCTACTTATAAAGAGCAAAAAACAAACTAACGACTTTAAAACGAAAAACATCACAAGAAAACAGAACGAATAAAAGAGTGCGATTGGAAATTGGTTCGTTAAGGGATGAGGAAAGTCACAAAAAATATCAAAACGAACTAGATAAACAATTAACGGATATTCAAACTGGGGCACAGACAGTAGAGACAAAATGGTGCGGAATGGAGAATGCGATAAAAACGACGGCGGAGGCTACCATTAGAAAGGCTGGTTTGCCCCAAACGCCAAGGAGAGCCGCAGCCTCTAAGCGTTACTTTTTGGCAAGACAACAGTTATTGGCAAACAGGAGCGATGGAGAAAGGAAGAAAGAACGGAAACGGGCATGGAAAGCTAAAGAAGAGGCGGAAAATCAACATTTTCGGGAGAAAGTCGAAAATTTCTTAAAACTAACTGAAAATGATAACTCTCTGGATCGAATGACAATGACATTCCGTTTTATCAAAAGTCACAGGAGGAGAAAGGATACACGGTGGAGAAAGTACCTAAACATTCAGCAGTGGAATGCAAAAATTGGAAATCGTTCGAATGATCCCCGGATGAGAGCGGATCGGATCCAACAAGAGAGGAGATTGAATACATTGTAAGGAAAACGAAAAACAACACTGCGCCGGGTCTAGATGGTATAGCTGTAGAACTACTAAAGTACGGGTCAGACGCCTTGATGGATGAGCTAGCTGCCTTGTTACGACAGGTATTCCGGTCTAATGTGGTTCCTAGTGGATGGATTTCAACGGTTCAAGTCCCAATAGCCAAAAAACAAAACCCACAATCTACGGACGATTACAGATGCATAACGCTCTGTTCAGTTGCCTATAAAATCTACACTAGAATGCTGCTAAACCGACTCGATCAACAAATCCTGCCAATGTTATCCTACCAAATGGCGTTCCAAAGCAGAAGAGGCGCATGCGATCAAATCTTCACGCTACGCAGGATATTAGACGAAAGATGGAGGAAGGGCAAACATTCAATACTGGTATCGATTGACCTAAAACAGGCGTTTGATAGAGTGGTCGTTTCAAAACTATCGGCGATTCTGATAGACATGGGAGTGTCACCGGGATTAGTTAATCGTATCAATACTGCGTGCATTGCGGAAAGAACATCACTCCAATGGTTTGGTGAAAGAACCCCAGTAATTAACAAGGCTAAGGGAGTTAAGCAAGGATGTCCACTGAGCCCGATATTGTTTATTTTACTGCTATACCGCGTGCTAATAACGGTGCGGGAACTGACGCCGGAAATCAACCTGGAACACTATGGACGCATCATTATATCGTGCATTCTGGCCTATGCGGATGATCTACTGTTCGTATGCGACACGGATGAAGACGTTGAAAGGATAATTGGTCTATTAATTTCACTGCTGGCCTCGGTAGGTCTAGAAATAAACACGAGTAAAACCTGCGTCCTCTACAGAGATCCCTACGACATTAATAATGTCGAACCAGACTCCATGAGGAAATTCGGGCCATTCGAGTTGAAAGTAGTGCATTCGTGACGAGCAGCTTGACACGGAAGGAAACAACAGCGGAAAGGATAAAAAAGGCCAACAAGACTTTTCACGCACTATGTGGCTTCTTGAGGAGGTACAAGCTAAAATGGGAGGTCGTTAAAAGGCTTTACAACTCCTGTATATCTCCAGTTGCTCGATACTCCGTGGAAGTTTCCACGCTGCTCAAAAGTAACAGGAACGCCCTTCGCGATATAGAAAATTCCATGCTGGAAATTCTGCTGTCACTAAGCTCAGACGGAGAGCAAATCAGCTTTCACCTGGCGTACAATGATCAGAGAAGATATTGAAAGGAGTCGCATAAATGCAGAGCAGTGGCAGGATTGGGCGCTTGATAAGGAAAAGTTGAAAAGAGAAGCGAAGAATTTGCTAAATGGTCGAATCGGATTATGTAGTGAGCAGTGCTTCGGAGGAGGACAGTGAAATAGATATGCTACCATCAGAGTTTGAAGGATTTGATGAGGAAACCGTTCATACCGTCCGCATGGACCAGCTCAGCCATTACGCAAACTATCCACCTGACCCGTACCAGGACTAACTTAACTATAATTGTTCCACCTGGTTTCGAAGAAAAAAAAACCCTGGGAATGATCATATACTCTCTAAACAAGATTGTCTCATTTATCCTTAAACTTCAAATGTCCAAGGGTTTCTCAGTCCGGTCGAAATCCTTCATATGGAACTCATCAGAAATAGGGTGACATTGCAGCTCTCAAAATGTTTTTTTTGTAGTTTTGTTAGCATAACAATCTTTGAACTTATTTTTCAAGCATTGACGCCTTTTTCTTGACCGGGTGCTCATGCAGTTGCACGCTGAACAGGGATACCAGATATATTTTTCAAATGTCCTCACATTTCATAAAAAATTGTCTTCAACGGACAGGATTCTGAATCGGTTATTAATTTTGAGCCAGAGTTCTGCCAAAAATCAGTCAGGCATCCGAACAAATTTGTCTTCAAAATGAAAAACATGTCTTCACAACATTTCAAATGTCTTCAAAATGAAGACAAATCTGACATCACTGGCGCTGACGGAGATGTATATAACTGCGTGCTACTGGTTCAATGAGAACTCGAAAGATGGTGTTGGAATCGTCAAAATGAATGTTAACAATTATTTGTGCAAGGAATTTAACTGTTACATTTGCACAAGTAAGGTAACGTGACTCCATAAGGATCTCGCCATGTTTCTCAATCAAATTCTCACTAGCAGAATTTGGAAACTCATATACCACAGACAATTTGATGGTATAGAGCCTACTTCGACTTCCATCGTCTATTTACTTCTCCTAATTTCATCCGGGAATCTAATATATGATAACCTGAAAACGCCATCTTTGATTTCAAATTGGCTTCAAACATCGATTTCCATCATCTACTTGCTTAGTATATTGCGAAAATCGTGAATTTTCGTCATCAACTAACTTTCTCCATTCAAATGGCACTCATATCGATGAAGATGTTCAGATTTCTGTGGTGATTGTAAGCCGTCCTTATCTACTTACCACCCTGTTGCAGGACTCATCAATCCGCGCACACCTCAACTCTCGATAAACATATGGTTACGTCGTCGTTGCCTAATTGTCGACAGTTCCTGAAGAACGCGACGACCAGCAGGTATACAAAACCAGAATTAGAAATATGGACAACAAAGGTTTTCGACCGGCAATAGAAAAACAACGCGACCGTTCTCCTGCGAATCGTGTTTATTAGTGCTCGTTTCCTACAGCGTATGTAAATGCAAGCACGCAACGTGCGTAATGATATTACAGAATCGGAGAAGCCTCTAAGACACAACCCTTCACCTGGTCCGAACTTCAGTCGCCAATCTTTCATTGCATTTAAGTATTGTCGCGCGCGTTTTGATGCACACCAATCCATATTATTATGTTCACTGAATTTTCTTCCAAGTAATCCGACACTAAATCCGCTAAATAGGCCGAGTATTGACAGCTAAGTATAATGACGCTCCAACGAGGCTTAGAAATAGTATCGGGCTTCATTAGACGACATGTACCCTGGGTCCATGGGGGCCTTGGAGGGACAACAATTCTCCATATTGAACTTACAAAGCAAAGTGTCGATGTAGGCTGATAACTTTAACGTGTAGTAACATCCCTTTCTCCCAATTTCATTGCCTAAGAAATGTCGTACGAAGCCTGGCGAAGTAACGTCGAATTTCTTCTAGGGGGTTATCATGAACTTTCGGCCCTATTCTGCGCGGCGTGTGTCGTGAGGCGACTAATCTCACCTCATTCTAAAGTTAGGTGAGTTTAGTCACGTCACGTTACGTGCTGCGCGGAATAAGGCCGTTTGTCTATGTCAGACTCACTTGTGCTGCTACTCATATCGTATATAGACACGGGGGTACAGTACTTGGCTTGAACTTTAACTCAAGTAGTACAGAGTGTAATGTTTTGTTCCAGTATCAGACAGATTGGCGCAAACCATAAATATTTTTGCAAAGTTTACATACCGTACCCCGTAACCACAAATCAGCAGGTTGCTGAATATACAGCTCTTCTTCGACAGTACCGTTGAGGTAGGCAGTTCGAATAACGTATTGCTTCAGGATCAGCTGCTCTTTCTCCTGCAACCGCCAGCAGTGCACGTAACGTAGCTTGTCGTGTAACTGGCGAATTCACTTCCGCAAAAACCACGCCGAAATACTGTGAATATACTTGAGTGACAATACGAGCCTTATGCTTCACAATGCTGCCCGTCTCATCTCGCTTTATCTTGAACACCCGCTTTGCACCAATAGCTTTCTTACCCGGAAGTAGATCCCCCAGTTCCCACGTACTATTTGCCTTGTGTGCTCGAATCTCTTCCCGCCTAGCGCGTTTCCAACAGGCATCGCGAAAGTCACTCAATTCTTCGCAAAGCAGCACTTCTCCAACAATAGTCTTCATATCTATTTGGTAATATACCTCGCGTGTGTCGGCGGTTCAGTTCTTCAAAGTTTTCTTCGATTGAATCTTCTGCATCTTCTTACACTGAACGACGCTCCTCTTCCTGCGTCTCTTTATCATCACCATGCTGGATTCTTTTCATTAGCCGACACGGAACACGGCATTCCTCTCGCTGCTCTTCCGGAGGCGCACCCGACTCCTCACGTCTATCGGCACAATTCGTGAGTTCCAGGAATTCAGCATTTCGACTAACGTTTATGCGATTGGTCTGAACATCAAAAAAGCGGCAACCTTTGTGGCAACCTGAATGAATAACCCATAAATACAAGCTTTTTTGATTGAGGATCGAACTTTTTGCGTTTGGCGTATGGTATACGTACATACGCTTCACATCCGAAGATTCGAAAATCTGCCAAATCCGGCTAGTTACCTGTCCACATTACGAACGGCGTCCTATCAACTGCTCTGGATGGAAACCGATTCTGGATGAACGTGGCCGTGAGAATCGCTACTCCCCAATATATTATGGGAATATATTATGGCCATTTCTTGAATCGAATGCTTCAGGCGCTCCGCTACTCCATTCGACTATGCTGAGTAGGGAATTGAGAACTACTGCTGTATGCTTTCTGATCTGCAGAACTTCTACAGTCTCTCAACCACATATTCTCCTCGCAGTACACATGGCTTTCTGCCGAAAATATTTTTCGCCCTCCGAACATGTTCAATGATCGCTTCGTCCTTCGACTTTAGTTGGAAAACCCCGCAAAACCGACTGCGATCGTCGATTAGAGTGATAAAATACTTGTTTCCACTTGGCGTCGGATATTCGATGGGTCCGCAGAGTCTGTGTGTATGATGTCCAACGGTCGCTTCGACTTTCGCTCTAGAAGCGGTGGGAAGGGCTTTCGTACCCACTTACTCTTCAAGTAGCATTCACACGACCCGTTCTCCGCAGTATGTCAGCCAAACTTTGTGTCACGATTGCATTCATAACCCTAACACAGAGAACGGACGTCCATCGTCAGCATTCGACTTGTGTAAAATCTCTAACGATTTCGAAGGTAGTTGGGATATCCAAACCAGGTGCGCTACTGTCGTCATGTTTTTTTGTGGCTGAGTTCGACAGAATTGACAGCGGTTATTTCTCTACCCAGTCAAACTAGTCCGGAACCGGTTCGGACTTCCAGCATGAATTCCAGCTCAAATACATCAACCGATAGAGTCGGAATCGGTTGTTTTCTTTGAACAAGATTCCATACTGAATCCATTCAAGATTTCGAACCGGTTCCGGAATGGATTTGACAGATAGTTGGGATAGGTTGGTGTGGTGGCGCTAGTGTTTATCGTATATTAATTCAAATGTTTACACACGTTTTTTAAATATTTTTGTTCGATCATGGATGTCTGTTCTCTGTGACCCTAATGTCCCATGACCCATCCGCCGATGTCATGTGTGCGGGCAGATTACGCCATGATTTCTCAACCGACAAACACTGCTCCGCCAACACGCTCACCATTAGCATTCATACCCATAAACACTGCTTTCTGCTCTGATCGAGCTAGATTTAGTTCCGTCTGCAAGTGTAACGCCCACGATGACTCCACGTTTGAATTCGGTGAAAAATTCGTGATCATTCGTCATATGGCTCTCGAAATAGGCACCACAGATTACATCATCCGCTACCACCTGCTTCGATCGTTGGCCATCACTTTCTTCTCCTTGGACTTGTTTCACCTTTTGCTTAACAGCCTGGTTCGACCCCGATGATTTTTGATTTTCATTTACATTTTCACCACCCTTTTCCGACATTTATGGCAGTTTCTCTAAAATGACGCGGATTCGATTAATAGAAACGCTTTGTCATTTTTCCCTTTATCCGATACCATCAGCGCTTTCTCACTATGAATTGCTCGCTTCTGATACTCGTTATGCAATCGAGCTACTAGCCAGTTAAACTCATTCCGGAACCGGTTCGGATTTCGAATGGAGTCATTATGGATTCCAAATCCAATGCATCAGCCGATTCCGACTCAGAATCGGTTGTTGCATTTGATTTGGAATTCATACTGACTCCATTCAGGATTCCGAATCAAATTCCGAATGGTTTGACCGGGTACTAGATCCATCGTAAGCAGTTGTACGAGATTGGGAAACTACGCAACATCATCATTATTCGCAAAAGCTCACTGAGTGACGCCCCGCATTATCGAGGTGTTCTCACACTCACATTCTTCGAGATGCTTCTCAATATCGCAGCCTTCACGCAAATTTTTCGAGCGCAACTGCTGTAACAACATTGTCTGATTCCCGATGGTAGTTTTTTTACGATAGACTCTTAGATTTTCTCATATTTAATGAGCCGTTTTATACTTTTTCACAAAATGAAGCAGTACTGTCTTCAACAAACAGGGCGATCTTTGCTCGCGTCTTCACGTCACTTTTCCTTCACAGCTCATAAACATCATCAACCTCCTCCGGTTTTGGCTTCTCGATTGTGACCCACAAATCCGCGCGTTCTAGTAATGACCGCATGCGGAACTTCTAGGAGGCATAATTTCCCTTGCAGAGCTTCGCAAACAATGCTTTCCAGCCGTCGGCCATTTTGTGTTGTTACAACCACTCCGCTATTATTACTCCGGAAAGCTGAAAGACGAAACCTTCCGGTAAATCAGTTTTCTACTGAAAACTTATTTCCGCACTCCCATAACATGAAGAACGCGATGACCAGCAAATATACAAAGAAAATCGGAGTTCAAAATACGGACAACAAAGGTTTTCGACCGACAGTAGAAAAAAACAACGCGACCGCTCTGCTACGAATCGTGTTTATTAGCGTTCGTTTCTTACAGCGTCAGGGATGCCAGGTACTTTTGTGTCATATGCAGTTATTTTTTTAAAAATCTAAATATTTGCAAATATCTGCAAAAATGTAAATGGAGAAAATCGTAAATTTTCTGGTATACAGTGAGGGTCAGTTGGTATCTGGTGGTTTGGAGCGCGGGAAACCTTTTCAGCATCCGATCCGGGAGTGGCAGAGGGCTCATTGGAGGATGTTGAGCCCCCCGGCTCGACTGACGCCGTATGAAAGAGTGGCAACACTGCTCTAATAAGCGATAAAGATTTATATAGTTTATAATAAACCTTACTTTCTCTTTGTATCTCGGATCGTACACACGTGTTATATCTTCTGGCAAATATCACTGCTATTCTAACCTCCAATAGGTTATGGGCCTTTTATTTATTGTCAGGAAGAATTCTTTCGATAAATAGTATTCCGGTTCGCGAAAATAGTGAAAATGGACTTTTCGAAAGTTGGTGTTGTGCGTCTAAACAATCGCAACTATCGCGCGTGGGCGTTTAAAGTTCAGATGCTTTTGGTGAGGGAAGGATTGTGGCACCATGTTAGTCCGGGAGAGAGGCCAAACCCAGTCACCACAGTTTGGACGGATGGCGACGCGAAAGCGCGGGCATCGATTGCTCTGTTGGTGGAAGATAATCAGCACAATCTGATAATGGAAAAAACCACAGCAAAGGATACGTGGAATGCACTGAAAGCGCATCATCAGAAAGCAACGTTGACTGGAAAAGTTACGCTACTTAAGGAAATCTGCTGTGCAAATTACCGGGAAGGAGAAAACATGGTGGAATTCATTTACGGCATTGAGGAACTATACTCTCGACTGGAAGGTTCTGGTGAGAAGTTGTCTCGGTATATGCAGGTTGCCATGCTACTAAGAAGTCTTCCGAAAGAGTTTGACGCCCTCACGACGGCATTAGAAAGCCGTTCAGATGAGGAGCTGACAATGGAACTGGTAAAGTCTAAACTAGTCGATGAGAGTGAAAAACTTTACGGTGGAAAATCACCAGACGAGCGTGTGCTGAAAGTGGCAGGTAAACAAAAAGACGCTGGTTGTTTCTTTTGTGGCAAAATCGGGCACAAAAAGAAACAATGCAGGCAGTTCATGGCACAGAAGGGCTCCGGTGATAGAGAAGCTTACAAAAAGAAGAAGCCGAAGGAAAACGAAGATCAAAAATTGAAAAAAGTGCGCGAAAGCGAAAAGTCGTTTACGTTCACAGTGCGCGATAAAAACGATCAGTCGGAGCTCGTTCGTTCGTGGTTAATTGACACTGGTGCAACTTCGCATATGTCCAGTGACAAAAAAGCATTCGTTCACCTGAGAAATGGTTCGCGTTCGAGTGTTATTGTAGCTGACGGTTCGGAAAATCTCGTAGAAGGCATCGGAGAATGTTTGATTGAGTGTGTTGACGATAAAAAGCAATCAGTAAATCTTACGTTGTGCGATGTTCTCTACGTTCCAACATTAGAAGGGAACATCATTTCAAAAAGTAAATTGACGTCGAAAGGTGTTAGTGCCATGTTTAATAACATCGGGTGTGAATTGCTGTTCGAAAGTTCCGTGATTGCGATCGGTGATCGAATTGGTGACATGTACTGGTTAAGGAATGCTATTCATCGAGCCGCACAAGTGGAAACCCGTGAACATACGAGCAGCTGTCAGCACACTTGGCACCGTCGTTTAGGGCACAGGAATCTGGAAGTGTTGAACGAGATTCGCCGAAAGAAGCTTGCGTCTGGAATGGAAATCGCTGATTGTGGTATACGATTGACGTGTGAATGTTGCATAGAAGGAAAAATGAGTCGCCCATCGTTTCCCAAGGTGGCACAGAAAACGTCGAGCAAGGTACTAGACATGGAGCACGTGACACCGGGTGGATGTCGGTATTTTATGTCTATGATAGATGATCATAGTCGGTATGCGCACGTATATTTCTTAAAGGAAAAATCGAAGGTTCCCAGTAAGATACGAGAGTATGTGAAAATGGTCCGGAATCAATTTGGGAGAAAACCTTGTATCATTCGCTCCGATCAAGGAGGAGAATACTCCAGCAAGGCTCTTCGGCGATTCTACAGCGACGAAGGTATCAAGGCGGAATATACCGCAGGATATTCACCTCAGCAAAACGGTATTGCGGAGAGAAAAAACCGTACGCTGGGTGAAATGGGACGCTGTATGTTGTTCGATGCAGGTATGCACAAAAGGTATTGGGCGGAAGCAGTGAACACGGCCTGCTACCTTCAGAATCGTTTACCGTCTGCAGCTATAGATCGAACTCCGTACGAAATCTGGTTCGACCGAAAACCGGATTTGCACCACTTGAAAATTTTCGGTTGCAGCGGTTACGTGATGGTACCCTCGATCAAGCGCAAGAAATTCGACACAAAGGCAGTGAAAATGATATTTGTCGGCTATTCAGCAGAACATAAGGCTTACAGAATGCTGGATATGAAGAGCGGCGAAATCAAAATTAGCCGAGATGTTCGTTTTTTGGAGCTGGAAAACGGTTCCAAGAAACAGGAAGAAAAATCTAACCAGAAGCAAAACGTGATTGACTACAAGCAGCGCTCGAAGCCTGAGGAGGTAGATTGGCCGATCATGCAACATTTTACACATGAAAATTCCGAGGATGAGTTCTTGGGATTTGAAGATGCTGAAGAGGGTTTGACTGAAGTGCAACCGGAAAATGATGCGATGGCATTATGACGTTCTACAAGATCCACAGCAGGCGTGCCACCAATCAGGTTTGGAAGCGTGCCACCAATCAGACTCATCGAAGAAGCAAATGCGGTGATGTGTGGAGAAGCTGAGCCAAGAACGTTTATGGAAGCAATATCTGGATCAAAATCAGTTGAGTGGAAAAAGGCAATGGATGACGAGATGCAGTCCCACGCGGACAATGGCACATGGGAACTCGTTGAGGCACCTCTTGATCGTCGCATTATTGGATCGAAGTGGGTATTCAAATGCAAGACCGATGAAAATGGAAAATTGGTACGGTATAAGGCGCGTCTTGTAGCGCAGGGATTTTGCCAAAAATTTGGAAGCGAGTATGACCTGGTTTTTGCTCCTGTTGTAAAACAAATTACCTTCCGAGCGTTAATGTCAGTGGCAAGTAAGAGAGGTATCTTGACAAAGCACATCGATATTAAAACCGCATATCTATACGGCCAACTGCAGGAGGAGATATATATGCGTCAACCTCCTGGATACGGTAACGGGAACTCCAAAACGGTTTGTCTGTTAAAACGGAGCGTATATGGGTTGAAGCAAGCGGCTCGTGTGTGGAACAAGTGTTTTGACGACGTGTTGAAATCGATGGGCTTCAATCAATCAGTGGCTGATCCATGTTTATACATCTGTCGCAATGGACAAAAGTATATTTTCCTACTTGTGTATGTAGACGACGTTATTGTGATCTGTCACACTGAGGAGGAGTTTTCCGGTATTGTCAAAACCCTTATGGCAAAGTTTAAGCTAACCGATATGGGTAATCTAAAGTTTTTTCTTGGAGTGCAAGTGCGGTTTCACGATGGGCAGTATCGCATAAACCAGAAAGCATACGTGAATCTTCTTTTGAAACGGTACGGAATGATGGACGCTAAAACCTCGAGAATACCAATGGATCCGGGCTATATCCAACAAAAGGAGGAGGATGATAACAATAAATTGGTGTCTGCGGAGCAATATCAATCACTTGTTGGATCTTTGTTATATCTAGCCGTATGCAGCCGTCCTGATATCTCGATAGCTGCCTCTATTCTTGGACGCAGGGTGAAGGAACCTACTCAGCGAGACTGGAGTGAGGCTAAACGTGTGCTTCGCTACTTAAAGTATACGAATGATGTGGAGCTGTATCTCGGAAACGGTCGTGCGAGTCTTGAATGCTTTGTAGATGCAGATTGGGCCGGCGATGTCAGTGATCGAAAATCAACATCGGGATTTATCTTCAAGCTCGGTGGTGGCGTAATTGGCTGGGGATGCCATAAGCAAAAGTGCGTGGCGCTGTCCAGTACGGAAGCAGAATATATCGCGCTCGCAGAATGTCTCCAGGAAGTACAATGGATTCGGAAACTGCTGGCCGACATCGGTGAACCCGATAGTCTCCCTATTGTCGTATGGGAGGATAATCAGAGCTGCATGGCTCTGACAGAAGCTGATCGAACGGAAAGGAAATCGAAGCACATTGACACTAAATATAACTACATCAAAGACTTGGTACGCGATGGTATTGTGAAACTGTGCTATTGCCCAACCGATCGGATGGAAGCTGACTTGCTGACGAAGCCGCTGAATACAGTGAAGTTGGTCCAGCTGAGGAAGGCTCTTGACATGAGAGAATTCAACGTCGAGGAGGAGTGTTGAGCCCCCCGGCTCGACTGGCGCCGTATGAAAGAGTGCAACACTGCTCTAATAAGCGATAAAGATTTATATAGTTTATAATAAACCTTACTTTCTCTTTGTATCTCGGATCGTACACACGTGTTATATCTTCTGGCAAATATCACTGCTATTCTAACCTCCAATAGAGGATTGAGTCCTGGTATCCTGGCCGGGATGGCCGCTCCGGTGCGGGGGTGGTGGTTGTCCGGCTCTATGTTGTTGTGCAGGGTCTCTGTATAAATGGTATCGAAGAGGCCAGCACCCTTTATGAAATTTGGAACTATTTCCTCCCTTACTAGATTGTTGGACAGTGAGTCGCGAATGGAAGATGAGATGTCGTGCTTTATGCGGATGTCCTGGAGTTTCAAGAGTATATGTTTCTTTCTTCGGATCCTGCATGTGGTACACAGGCCGGGGGTGGTACATTAGATATTACATATGCGTGAGAAATTTTAGTATGCTCGGTCCCCAGCCTTGAGAGGACTTTCTGTTCTTTCCAGTCCTGTCGGTCGTCCCATTTGACGGGGAGTACCTTAATTTTCTGCTGGTGTCCCCGGGACGCCCATTAGTAACCGATGAAGTTGAGGGCCTCTGTGAAATGCCGGGTGATGTATGCGGCTGGCACTTCCTTGGCTCTCCGAAAGTGCGCTACCCGGGAGTCTACGTCAGCGCTCCCTTGGATCCAACAAAGTGTGGTGAGGGAATCGGTTTCGATATCTGTTGCCTGGATGATGGGGTATCGAGACTGGCCGATCTCGAGCACGCGAAGTACCGAGAGGGATCAGTGAATATTGTGGTTTCAGTTTCTTCTGGCTTTTGAGAGAGGGCCAGAGCGATGGCTGCGGCTTCAGCAGAAAATATCGAGCACTTTGGCGGGAGACGGAGAGATCAGCCTGTTCCACCGTCGCTGACTCCGACTTCTACTGAATCATCCTTTCTCGAACCGTCCGTATAAACGCGGGTGTGGTCCAAGAAGCGTTGCTGCACCGTGCTATTTCGAGAGTTCCTCCGGGCCGGAGGCTCTGAGACAGGGATATATCAATGTGGGGAGGTTGGGTGTTTCAAGGACAGGACCATATCCTGTGTAGCCAGGCGAGTGAGGGTAGGTCAGATCCTACGAATTCCGCGTGTACTTCTCGAGCTGTTTTCATCGTTGCAGATTCGTCACTTTCGTATGTCCGTTCAAGTACGCGCGCCGGAGAATCAGGGCTATTTTCCAGCGGAATGGTATGACGCCGGCCTCTACACAGGCGCTTTTCGCTGGTGTGCTGGGCAGTAACTTCGATGAAGATGGACCCGTGGTAGAGTGGGGCCAAGATGCGAATAATCCCTTCTGAGTTCCATAATATATCTGGCTGTGGACCAATGCTTTACCTATTTGGAGTGCAGTATTCCTATTGCACTTCGGGTGCTGGGATGTGGCAGTCTTTTGTGTAGGCGCATTCGGTCTTTTCCCTTTCGAAAGTTGAGGCAAGTGTTATGGTCTAGTATGACTCCAAAGATGGTCGGTTCGCTATTGGAGAATCGGTTATACGGATTGAGCGGTCAGTGACTCGATGGAATTGAAGTACCATACTCTAATTCAGCAAGGAAGGTCTAAAACGGAGAATTCCGGGAAAATCTCCTTAACACAAAGGGAACCAGGGAAAAGTATGGATTTCTCTCCTTTCTTATTTAGCGTGAGATAAAACTGAACTGCTTCGTATGAGGGTACTAGAACAAGTGACGGTGCGGCCGTCTTTTATTACCTTTCGCATTAGTCGCGTTACAATGCGTTATTCTTTTTGACTTGAGATCATACGCAAAGGGCGTATGCTACAGGAATGTAGAGCAAAGGTGAGTGTAGAAGCTTTTAGAGATGGAAAGCCGGAAGCCGACTGAGGTTGCACTCTTGAAGATGGCGTTGACTACGGTTTATAGCTTGATGCGGGTTCGGCCCTTGGTCCTTCCCGTCACAACCACTACTATGTCGTCGGCATAGACGAAGATGGATATACCCTTGGGGAGAGCGACAATTATACAGTTCATGCTGATGAGGAAAAGGGTGAGCGCCAGGGCGGATCTCTGGGGTACAGAGCTTTTCTCAGTGTAAGTTCCGGATTCGCTACCCGAACCACAATTGGCGGTTTTATAGGAAGCGTTGTATGTGGCCTCGGATTGCACAGCGGCCAAGCTGCCGAAGTATGTCCTCTCACCATACGATGTCATATGCCTTGTCAATATGAAGGGCGGCAAGATCAATGTGTAGGCCATCCCTTATGGCCTGGTCAAGGGTTTCGCCCAGGGATGCCAGATACGATCTGGCGCTCTTCTCTTTCCGTAAAGCGTGTTGCTAGCTGTCCAACAGGTGAGGTTGTTCGAGTATGGCGGTTAACCTTCTATTGACCATTTGTTTGAAGCCTTTACCAATGCAGGAAAGAAAACTGATGGGCCGGAGGTCTTTGGCCCTTGAACCCTTTTGGGTATAGGGCCGTTTACCACGACTCCTGGAAGGGCTCGCCATGCCGGATTCGATTGTAGCATTGAAGGAGGGTTCTTTTGCCGGGTGGTGGCAGGTTCCTAAGCAGCGGGTATCCAATGTTGTCAATTCCGGTAGGTTTTCCTCGCCACCGGCTGAGGACGTCGGTGACTTCTGATTCGGAGAAGGGCTGGTTCCACTCTGGCAAAGAGTCGGGGTAGAATGTTACGAGGCAGCCTTCAGTAGGTTTTTTTGCCCTGGAGCTCGAGGGGGAGCGAAGCGATTGTAAAGAGCAAGGAGAATTTTCGTCCAAGTTCGTGTTTTTGCGCCAACAATAACATCAACAAAACTGTTGTCGTACTTATAACTGTTCACGTATTCTTTTGCTGAAAGAATACCGTGCATAGTGGTTGTAAGAAGTGTGTTGCGTATATTGTCTTAGACAGGTTTTATATGGAAAATGTTCGCTCTACTACAGCTGATGATGTTATTAGGCGAGTTCAAATAGATGCTGGCGAGCGGTGGGCTATTGAAACTGTGTTCTAGATTACTCGCGCCAAACTTGACGTCTATTGTAAATTTAATAAGGTGAGAAAGAAAACCTCGATGGAACTAGCATCCGGAGGTTCGGGAACGCGTATCTACTATCCAGACATCGAATAGATAGCAACTCACCCCAAAAATGTACTCTGTCTTCGAAACCTGTTCTAGTATCCCAATTTATACATATTACTTCCCAGAATTCATCACCTACATAAAGAAGTCTACAAAAATCTGCAAAGAATTCAAATATCTGCAGTTATAGATAGTTCAAAAAAATCTTTTTTTCTATTATTTCCCTTTTTGCAAGGTATTTTAACAAGGTGCTCATCCTACTCCTTCAACCCTCTATTCCACTTGAGCACACGATGGTTTCTTTGCTGTACACTTTGATTGACACTTAACCAAATTATCAGTTTATACTAGGAAGCTGAAAAGAAATCAGCCAATTCCAGCATGATCTCTGTCGTCTGCTAATTGGTTAATCGCAAGTAATAATGATACTGACACTCAAACTAACCATGCATGTGTTGTGTCCCAATTTAATCCACAGAACTAGTCCAGTAACAGTGCCAAGTGCGGAGAGACTGTTGAGACAGCGACAGGAGTCCACCTCGTCACTTTCGGTTGGCAGCTGGCAGATGATCACATGTACCGGAAGTTACCGGAGTGCGGAATCAGTAAACGAGATGCAGTCCCATTTGCAGCCGAACCCGGCATTCGCCTGTCCCAATCACCTCCAACGTCAGCAGACACAGGGCCACCAGCAACCGCATAGTACTCATCCGCAATCACATCAGCAGCAGCAGCAGCAGCATCACCTAAATCCTGGCAGCGGCCCTCCGGGTGCTTCCACGCCGAACGCCAACCAACATCACAGTCAGGAGACCAGCTGCTGTACCGTCATCGACGGCGAGTACTTTCCCAATCGTGTTGATTTATATGCCCTGTGAGTCGTACGAACCCATTAGTTCCTATTTATTGTACAGACCATCTGCTAATGAATAGTTTTGTCCTAATTTTCAGACGACGCGAAAAACTGACACAGCTGAGGACGCTTTTCTACAACTGTTATTTCTCGACGATAGCATTCAAGTTCAATTCTGGGCCTGATTCAGCGCTTGGTAGTTTGTTGGGTAATTTCGCCGAGAAAGTAGGTTTGGCAAGTCGAACACCAGTTTAGAAGCGCAATAAGGGAACCCGACCGAAGGAGAATCGTTTCTATACACTACGACTGCGGACACGTCTTCCGTTAAATTTAATACGAAGAAACGGTATTTATCTCTCTTCTAGACCTGAGCTTTCCCAATGTTTGCTAGAAAAGTTGTTGCACTGTCGACACTGCGGAAAAAACGCCTAACGAGTGTTCATTTCATATTTTATTCATGTAACTATAATTGCGATTAATACACTAAAAGAAACTTGTTTGTAAAGAGATTCCCGAAATAGGTTTCTTTAACGCGAGAGGTTTATATTGATTGAATTACACGAAATTTCGCGACAAAAAATCGTTTTCGATTTTTAAGTTATTGACATTGTTGATATTTTATTATGTATTTTGAATAAGTCTAGTTCTGTCTTGTTTTATTCCAAATGCGCATATATTTACTCACATGATTTTTTGTCAATTTAAATCGCATAATTACATAGAAATGAATTTTGTATTTCCCTGATGAAAATTAGTCATTCAACTAGTTTCTCTCATCCAAAACAAAAAAACATGGCAAACAAACAATAAACAATCGATAAAATTCGCATTTAAGAAAAAAATATCACACTGCATTTTCTTATCAAGCGTCATATATTTTCACTCCCACCTTTAAACTTTACAAATTGGTCCCCATCAGGTTGACAACCCGGTTTTTGTAGCGTTTGGAAATATCTTTCTCTATGTGACCCTGTAAAATTCCGGTCTGCTCAATGATCTTGGTAAGGGTAGGCTTCAAATCAATACTCTGTTGACGAAAATTTATTGCCTTCTCATGCATCAGTTTTTCCGTATCCTTCATTTTGTCGATGGCCACCAGTTTTTGTTTCAGTTTAGAGCTAAGGATGTCCACGTATCTAGAAAGAAATTAATTAAATAAAGCCTACCAGTAAGAAGAACAGTAATTTAGAAGGTTGATAGTAATATCGATCAAACTGTAAGATACTACTTTATTTTACATATTCGAACTAGGAAATAGTAATTGGATTCGTTCCTAGCATTCAATTTCACTTTGAAACAGGTTCTTTTGGGATTATATTGTTGAACCCATTCCTCGTGTATGATGCCATACTGTAAAAACTTGCTTGAACACATTCGAACTAGTTCTCATTCTTAATTAGTATAGATCAAGCTATGTTTTAATGTAACATCACAATTTCTTCAATTGTAATGTCGTAATCGTAAAAAGTGAGAACCTTGCTTTTTATTTGTCACTCGCGGTGAATGGATTAAAAGAACCAATTTAGTATCAGAAAATTACCATACTCACTTCGGCGAATGTTTAATCTGGTGCAGATGCTGAATTTGCTTGCTGTCAATATTGCTGTAAACCACGTCGACCTGAGCCAACATCTGCGATAGACTCTTGGCATCGTGATCCGGAAAGTTATCCATCATAGTTAACGACAAAATGTGCACACTATCTGCGGTACTTAGCTCGTACATGCGCATCTTGAGAAATGATTCCAGCTCTAACAGTTCATTAATGAATCGTTCCCGATGGACTGGCGAATCGCATATACTGTACGCTTCGTCCCCTTTTGCCACTCCCCCGGCATTTCCCGCACTTTCGACAACTATACCGCTCTCTTCCAGTGATATGCTGAAATCAATGCCTTCTTCGTTAGGTTCGGATGCTGCTTCCTCCGGAGCTCCCCAATCAATTTCTCCAGCCTCCAGTTTGATCTCTCCCGTATCGACGTTGAAATCTATGTCAGCACTATCGCCAAAATCAATTTCTCCTCCATTGTCGCCGAAATCGATAGCGTTATCAGACACAGCAGCGGCTTCCTCTTCAATTACAAACTTTATTGGGGGCGGCTCAACGGAGAGCGGTGGTTCCGAATAGAGAAACTCGTATACCGTCGTGTTTCCCGCGGTGGCCACGTGTCGCAGAACCGACACACACTCTTCAGTTCCCAAGAAAGCAGTGTACAGTTCAATTGCTTTTTTCAATTCCGGAACCGTGGCGGCTATTTTGTTCAACATATCCGGCAATTCCTTAACCTTCGCCACGAGTTCTTGTCGAACATTCTCGCCGACAATACCGAGCTGTTTGCACAATGCTTTGTATTCACCGTGAACGGCTCGCTCTGATCGCTGCAGATCCACAATTTTCTTCTCTGAGTCAACACTCAACTGTTCAAAATGTTTGATCTGCTTTCGAATGCCTGGAATCTCGTAATTAATGTTTCTTACTAGTATTTGTGCGGCCTCAGCCAGATACAAGCTATCCTTTTCATAGAGCCGAATAATATCTTGCCAGTCCTTCATTCGCTGACTTCCATAACGTCCAAACACATTCCTAGAATCGGCTTCCGTCGTTTTCAGTATATCGATTATCTGCTGGCAGTGGAAGTAGTTTATGTCTGGTAAAGAGGAAAACCAAAAATTACTTCGGATATTCCGACCGTTTACGTTGGCAACCTACGAGCTCCCTTGAGCAGCTGAACAAGTCCATCGTGAGCTGGCATATCGGTGAGAGCATTGCTAATTTTACTACGAACTTCACGAACATATTGGTGCCAGTTCTTGTTTACAATTCGACGCGATACTAGCCAGTCTTGCAGCTTGCCGGCGTGGATATCGATAGGAATATCAGCTTCCTGGTAGAAAACACAGATATTGTTATTATTTTGTTTTAAATTTACTGTATAATACGGGTTACTTACGTTCATTTCAAGTTAAAAACTGAATCGTACTAGTACAGGAGAAAGGTAAATCAAAATAAACTGTCCACGTATCCGCTGTTTGCATTTCGATCATGAATCGACCAAAGGGCCGAAGTCGCAATGATATCGAATCGAGAAAAATAGCTTTGAAAATTCGGTTCAGAAAATTAAATCGTATTTTAACAGTGTTTGCATACTGCGCCTTCAAATGTATTGAAACACTTTGAAACACTTGGTTTTTGTTTAGGGTGATTCTGTTTACGGACCTTGTAAACAATGATGCTGTCAATTTCGCCTGTATACACTACCTTAGAAATGCAGAGGCGTAACCCGCCTGGCTTTTTGTTTACAGTCGAAAGTCGGATCCGCCGTTTTGTTTTTTATTGATTTTCATGAAGTGTGAAATATTTATAAATGAGTTTTTACATTTTTTATAAAGTATTTTTACTCCTCTTTCAGATATTAATCAAATCTCTGTTTGTGTACATTTGTTAATTTCGCCCATTTGTCGGTTCACGATCGATTTTGTGATTTGTCAGGCATACAGTACAACCCCAATAATTTACTATTTTACGCCTTTTTTTTTGAAAAGGGCCAATAAACAAAATGACTAAAACGAGTATATTGGATTTGAAATTTTTCTAATATATTTCAATCTGCTATTTGTAAACGAAAACGAATTTTGTCAAAAAAAATGCACACATTCGTTGTAGTTTGATCTATATTTTAATTTCTGGAGATTTTACTTGATTCGAGCGGACTTTTGTCCAAAAAAGATTATTGGCCCTTTTCTTTCACTGTATAACACATTAGAGCATGTTCAAGAGAGTTTCAGTTTTAGATTTATAATTTTGACAGTTCTATAATATAAAACTGAAAATTTTAAAACAGGAACTTTCTGTCCCCAGTAGCAGTTTTAGCGGGTGTTCTATTCAGTTAAAAATTCATGTCTCGCCATGCCTTCACCGTTACTGCATTCAAATGTATTTTTCCCCAGTCTATCGGTTCTAAGTGTCTCTGCTGAAAACTTTGCATGTATTTAAAACACAGTTCTAAACGTGCTTTAAAATCAGCAACAAAAAGAACGGCGTCGTATAACAGTTTTAAATTTTGAAACAAAACTGTTCGAAATAATAAAACAAAACGCTCTGCTAGGGATGTGAATGTTTCAGTTCCAGTTCTACTTTGAAACTCCTGTATAAAATAAAACGCTCCTGAACATGCCCTTAGCCGTTTACTTTTGGCCCTTTGCCACACTTCAAAATTTAATGCTAATGCTGTCACGCGCACACATACCTTCTATGTGTCAACTGTATAAACAATGTATGCGCACACATAAGTTGTATGTGCGTATTGTTATAGAATCGGGTTTTATGTGCCTTATAGTTATGAAATGTGAATGTAAGATTATTATGTCTTGTAAATACACACATTAGGTTTAGGGTAACCAACCTAACTTGGACCCCTACATATTTTGGACCCTGTTAATGTATTTGCCTCCTACACTGCCAAGTTTCTCTGTTTGGTTTGATGCAGCAATTACATTCCTTGGGTTGTCTATTAAGTTTCAATATCATTAGTTCATCTCTAATTGTTTAAAATTAAACAGAATCCATTTTTGAAAAATATCACCGAAAACGTTTCATGTTTCAACGATAGGCCAGAGGAACCGGTGGAAATGATACATTTTCAAATTGGATTTAAATGTACAATTGTAATATTTTTTATTGATTTAATTAGTTTGTCTGATTTGGTATTATGCGTGTTACGTGTTTGAAAAGGTTTCTTCGTAATGTTTTATCTAAAAAATCTTAAATAAATGGTGTTCACAATATGTCTTAAAAAATTTATATCAACTTATTTTGCACACCCCTCGATTTTCTTTCTTGACAGCTATTTGTTTATCGAGTTAGAATAATCAAAAAGTGAAAAATTTCGTAACGGTAGGTCGCCTGCTCTTTTTGGTCAAATTATTTAAAAATGTTCAAACCAATGGATGTAGAAAATCAAACGATTGAGGAACATTTCATTGAAGACCATAATATGACCAAAGAGGAGACTTCTGAAATCCATGTTGAAGAACATTTGTAGTTCGAATTTGTTGAATTCGACGAGCTATATGTTGACAAATCTAAGAGACATATCACAGCTAAATAATGATAATAAGAGTGTGCTTGCTGAATTTCCAGAATCGCCTGAAACACTCACACGAACAGGAACATCACGATTCAAGCGACGTAGTCCTGCTGTTTTAACATTGCGCCGAACAGTTGAATACCACAAGGCGAAAACTGAAGAAACAAAGAAAGTAAAGGAAGAGAAACAAAGAAAAACTGAGCTTAGAAAGAAAGAATACAAGAAGATTCCTGACGAACTTTGAACCTTGATTTATCATCCACTTGAGGATGTTATTCCATAATACTGCTATAGATGAATTGTTACACGAAATATATTATTGTTTACTCTATTGCATAACATTTAATGCTGCTATGTTAAGTCTGCAGTAACCTAATTGTACCGAGTTTTTCTATTTATCAAAATGATATAACTAAAAAAATACTTCATGCAGTCAGCCTTCCATATAAAGATTAACGTACCATTTTTGATTGGCAGTCACTGATTTGCTTATGTTCTTCTTTCATGCATTAAATATACTGCAAAGAGAACGAGTCAGTAGGTCAGTTTAGTAGAAAAAACTTCACTGTTTCCAAAATATATTCAGTCACATTCAGTGTGTCGAAAATATGCTTGGAACACTGTCCAAATTAGCGTGGAAGGGTCCGAAATGTTAAAAAGTCAAGCTGTGAAGAAATGTCATTTTCGAGTTTATGTCAATGTATAAAACATCCATTGACAGTTTTCTTTCAAGAACAGTAATTTTGGAGCAGACTCGTGCATGTATTACATTAAAAAAAGCATTAAGGCATTAAGGCAAGCAAATATTTTTTGACGTTCACGTAATTTCACTTCCTCTAGGGTTACCCTATGTGGAGAGTTTCAAAATCCCGTAATGTTTTCCGCGGTTGGGTTTACACTTCAGGAAAACTGTCATTTTTGTGTAGACTTATTTCCCGTCACGGGATTTCAAATCCCGAGCTCCATTTAAAGTATACGGGGACCCAAATCCCGTGACACGCTTTCCGAACTATAAACTAGCCTTCAGTCGGCGCTACTATATTCATATATAATTACATCAAATACAATGGTGATTCATGCATGCGAATCTGTATGCGATGGTGATTTTCAACGTGTTTTCATTTAAGGGGTTACAAAACTAGCATTAAAAAAAATCGATTTTCTATTTATTAGTCTAAAACGTGCTATTGGCGATTTGCGGCAAAGCCAAAATTAGTCATGCGACACCTATGATTCAGCTCATGAACTGGCAAAGTGATACAGTTTGCTTTTTTTCACCCGTAAGTGAGTCGTAGCTTACAACAAAATCTTCATTATCTTCTCGGAAAAAGCTTACCACTGCCAAAATTTGAATGAAACGAGTAAGAAATTTAGTTTTATTTGCAATTATTCTGCAATTACAGCCATTTGCAACTATTTCACTTATACATTTCTTCGAAATGTAATCGGGGTATTATTGTGCGTATTAAATAAAGTTTCAACTCGAAACCGAGACCCAATCAGTACCAATGTCAAACTACTTCATATTTTGAACTACGTAGGAGATTCAGTGAAGACTATCGGAGAGAAGGATCGGCTGTGCATGATACAAAGCTGACACTTTCCTATGAGCCGGATATTGGCTTAACTTAGGACGAACGGGAAATGCTGTTGCGGCGGCTACGGTGCTCAACAAATTACATTTCGAAACAGCGCGCATAAAGCTCTGCGAATAATATTAGAAACCACTATGTTTTACACTCTTTTCGCAAGATGTTTACTCATCATCTTATAAAATGATGGTTTTCCTTCATTTTCATAAACAATTATCAACAAATTGATCGGTAATTTGGTGGTTAAAAGTCATTTTTTACCAATGTTTACATAAAATATATGCACTATGACAGAACAGCATAAAATCAGCAACACTTTCCTTCCAGCGCTATCTGCGAGCGGTTTCAACGTAGAATCGCCAATAGGATGTTAAAAATAATATCCCAAAACATGGACTACAGTCCCCGTATAAATAAATACCATTCCAGAAATCTTCGGAACCATTTCCTAACAATTCATATAATACCATATTGGGAATAATACTGATACATTCCACCATTATAATTTAACTATTATACTACCATACTCATTTTAGTTACCATTTCCAATACATTCCGTGTATCCTATATTGGAGATTTGTATACTACATTGTATTTTTGCGCTAGAGTAATATTGCTCTGGTGGTCTTTGTTATCTGTTCACGCTGCTCTAAAAACCTGTAGCTTAACATGATAAAAAATCCTCCTCTTACAATATTACGGTTATAGCTCAGTTGGATAAAGCGACAGTCCAGTTAGTCTCAACCAAGCTCTCATCAGAAGATTGCGTGTAACAAAATGAAATTTCATCAATCGATAGAATTGAAATGTGAAAGGGAAGACATTTTTCCTGCGCCAATATTTTATACATCGCTAGATCTAAAATATGCATGCCACCATAATCTGTATAGTTCTTGAATGGTATGTTGTCAAAATGTATATGGAAAATCGCATATTTTGGTATGGTGACTGCTCTTAAGGTTGCACAGAGAATGCGCAAAATTCGCAAACGAAAAAAGCAGTTGTTTTCCACACCGTATGTCAGATCTTCATAAAAATCAATCAGCAGTACTGTAACAACATTCTACATACGCTGATTGATTTTTATGAAGATCTGACATACGGTGTGGAAAAAAACTGCTTTTTTTCGTTTGCGAATTTTGCGCATTCTCTGTGCAACCTTAACGACCCGTTGTTTGTATGGTCGAGCATGGAAAAGCGACATTGGTTATGTTCGATATTGTACCAGGCAATGGTTAATCTATTGTTGAACGAACCATATTGAAAATGGTTTTTCGACGTTTGATACAATGGTTGGCATATGGTACAGATTTATGCGGGTCGTGATTCGCTGGTTGGACACTTTTTAACTGGACGGCTGTTTAGTTGGACCTCCGCTAGTTGGACCACTGTCCAACTAAAAAGCATCTGAATGTCAAAATCTTATGTCAAATTTACTTGGACAATCAATCTGACAGTTATTAGAGATGTGAATAGATGCAATTACACTACTAACGTCTCCTTTGGAGAGTTTTTGACACCTGTCAGTCGGTCCAACTAACGAATCAAATTCGTTAGTTGGACAGAGCTGTGGCCCAACCAGCGAATCACGACTGTACGAAAACGATACATAAATGATCAAATTTTTAATTCTGTCGCAATGCGTCTTATGTATAACCCGTGTGTACTGCAAACTTTAACCGCGTTTTTCTCTAAACTTCTGAGCTGGCATTTTTACAGTATACTCAAAATTGATTTCTTCAGCGCCGCACGCAGGATTTTTTTATTGGTTAATTTATTTTTAATTGACATTTTTTTGTCCATTTTTATGATATTTTCGGCGTTTTTTCACTCAAAAATATCGAGAAAAAAAATTCTACGTACGTCGCTTGCTATTGACATATTTTTATTTATTAACAGTTTAAGGCCGAAGTGGCCTGTGCCGTATACAAAAGATTCCTCCATTCCACTCGGTCCATGGCCGCGCGTCGCCAGCCACGCAGTCTGCGAAGGGTCCGCAAATCGTCTTCCACCTGGTCGATCCATCGTGCTCGCTGCGCGCCACGTCTTCTTGTACCGGTCGGGTTGCAATTGAGAACCGTTTTCACCGGGCTATTGTCCGACATTCTGGCTACGTGCCCGGCCCACCGTAGTCGTCCGATTTTCGCGGTATGACAGATGGGCGGCTCCCCCAACAGCTGATGCAACTCATGGTTCATTCGCCGTCTCCATGTGCCGTCTTCCATCTGCACTCCACCGTAGATGGTACGCAGCACTTTCCGTTCGAAGACACCAAGTGCGCGTTGGTCCTCCACGAGCATGGTCCAGGTCTCGTGCCCGTAGAGAACTACCGGTCTAATCAGCGTCTTGTAGATGGTCAACTTCGTACGACGGCGAACTCTGTTCGACCGAAGTGTCTTGCGGAGGCCAAAGTAAGCACGATTTCCTGCCACGATGCGTCTACGAATCTCTCTGCTGGTATCATTGTCGGCGGTCACCTGTGAGCCCAAGTACACGAACTCTTCAACCACCTCGATTTCGTCGCGACCGATGCAAACTCGAGGCGGGCGGTTCTCATTCTCTTCTCGTGAACCTCTTCCTATCATGTACTTTGTCTTCGACGTGTTGATGGCAAGTCCGACGCGCTTGGCTTCTCTTTTCAGTCTGATGTAGGCTTCCTCCATCTTCTCAAAGTTTCGTGCAATAATATCAACGTCATCGGCGAAGCCAAGTAGCTGAACGGACTTTGTGAAAATCGTACCACTCGTGTCGATCCCTGCTCTTCTGATTACACCTTCCAGCGCGATGTTGAATAACAGACACGAGAGACCATCACCTTGCCGTAACCCTCTGCGTGATTCGAAGGGACTCGAGAGCGTCCCTGAGACACGTACTACGCACATCACCCGATCCATCGTCGCCTTCACTAATCGCGTCAGTTTGTCCGGGAATCCGTACTCGTGCATAATCTGCCATAGCTGATCTCGATCGATAGTGTCGTATGCGGCTTTGAAGTCGATGAACAAATGATGTGTGGGCACATTGTACTCGCGGCATTTCTGCAGTACTTGACGAAGAGCGAACACCTGGTCCGTGGTAGATCGTTCGCTCATGAAACCCGCCTGGTACTGCCCCACGAACTCTCTTGCAATTGGTGATAGTCGACGGCATAGTATTTGGGAGAGTACCTTGTAGGCGGCGTTCAGCAGGGTGATTGCACGGTAATTACAGCAATCCAGCTTGTCGCCCTTTTTGTAGATAGGACACACGACACCTTCCATCCACTCCTCCGGTAAAATCTCCTCCTCCCAAATCTTGGTAATCACCCAGTGCAGCGCTTTAGCCAGTGGCTCGCCACCGTGTTTTAGTAGCTCGCTTGGTATTTGGTCAACCCCAGCGGCTTTATTATTTTTGAGCCGGCTAATCTCCTCCTGGATTTCTTGGAGATCCGGAGCCGGTAGTGTAATGTCTTCCGCGCGTGCTCCCAGGTGCGTTACCGTGCCATCCTCGTCATCTGCTGCATCGCCGTTCAGGTGTTCTTCGTAGTGCTGCCGCCACCTCTGGATCACCTCACACTGGTCCGTGAGAAGATTCCCGTTTGTATCTCTGCACATGTCGGCCTGTGGTACGTGGCCCCTGCGCGAGCGGTTCAACTTCTCGTAGAATTTCCGTGTGTCTTTAGCGCGGTACAGCTGCTCCATCGCTTCGCGATCTCGGTCTTCCTGCTGGCGCTTTTTGGTCCGGAAAACCGAGTTCTGCCTGTTCCGTGCTTGTTTATATCGCGCCTCGTTCGCCCTCGTGCGGTGTTGCAGCATTCTCGCCCATGCTGCATTCTTCTCTTCGACTAACTGCTCGCATTCGCCGTCGTACCAGTCGCTTCTTCGGTCCGGGCCCACCGTACCTAGTGCAGTGGCTGCGGTGCTGCCTATGGCGGATCGGATATCTCTCCAGCCATCTTCAAGGGCAACTGCGCCTAGCTGCTCTTCCGTTGGTAGTGCCACTTCCAACTGCTGCGCGTATTCTTGAGCCACTCTGTCATTTTGTAGCCGCTCGATGTTTAGCCGCGGCGTTCGGCTTCGACGAGAGCTATGCACTGTCGAAAGTTTTGAGCGCAAGCATATTGCAACCAGGTAGTGGTCCGAGTCTATATTCGCACTGCGATAAGTGCGGACGTTTGTGATGTCCGAGAAGAATCTACCGTCGATTAGAACGTGGTCGATTTGATTTTTTGTTACTTGGTCCGGTGATCTCCAGGTGACTTTGTGGATATCTTTGCGAGGGAAGAAGGTGCTTCGGATTACCATTCCACGGGAGGCTGCGAAGTTCACACATCGTTGGCCGTTGTCATTTGATACGGAATGCAGGCTGTTAGGCCCGATCACCGGTCTGTACATTGCCTCCCTTCCTACCTGTGCGTTCATGTCGCCGATGACAATTTTCACGTCTCGCAGAGGGCAACCGTCGTATGTCTGCTCCAGCTGCATGTAGAACGCTTCTTTCTCGTCGTCGGGTCTCCCTTCGTGTGGGCAGTGCACGTTGATGATGCTGTAGTTGAAGAAACGGCCTTTGATCCTCAACTTGCACATCCTTGCGTTGATCGGCTGCCACCCGATCACACGTTGGCGCATCTTGCCCAGCACTATGAAGCCGGTTCCCAGCTCGTTGGTTGTACCACAGCTCTGGTAGAAGGTAGCCGCTCGATGCCCGCTTTTCCACACCTTCTGTCCCGTCCAGCAAAGTTCCTGCAGCGCCACGATATCGAAGTTGCGGGGGTGTAGCTCGTCGTAGATTATCCTGTCACATCCTGCGAAGCCGAGCGATCTGCAGTTCCATGTTCCGAGTTTCCAATCGTGATCCTTTATTCGTCGCCTGGGTCGTTGCCGATTGTTCTGGGTCGTATTCTCTTCTGTATTGTTCGTTGTGGGTTTTTTTAAGGGGCGGCTTATAGGGCCTACGCCAACCACCTGTCTCGCCGGTGGGTCATCGTGCCAGGACTGCTTAAGGTCCCACCTGGACACCAGGACAGGTTTACACCTTCCGAAGAAGGGTAACCCCCCCCCCCCCCCCCCCTTCCCTGTCAGCATACGACCAAAGTTCCCACCGGGGTTGGTTACCCGATCTTCACTAAGGTTACTCGTATCCCAGTCGACGCCACGGGGAGGCCAGGGCTAGGAGTTACTGGGCAGGAGGCTAAGGACCGCAAGTGGGGTCTATTTTATGCCTTCAGGTACAAGAGGCTTACGCACTGCCCAGTCATTGACGACCATGCTATTGACATAAGGAATCAGGAAAAATTTGTTTTTTTTTGGCTGTAGGTCAAAAATCACGGGAGATAGATTTCCGATTTGTGTGAGGGAAAATGCTGAACAGCCGCCATCTTGTGATGAAATTGCTCGAAAAACATATTTTGTGTGATTCAATACTTATGTTATAAATCCCATTTAACAGGATCTCGATTCACCTCTTTGTTGCGTCAAGTAAAATTAATGAAATATGCCTATTTTTCCTGCTCTACCCCTTAAATGTTTACACAGGTTTTCAGGGAAGTTTTTGTTCTAGCTTATTTGTCTGTTCTCTGTGACTGTTTTAAAGTCTTCTTTGGAGAGTTTTTGACATTTTTCAGTCGGCCTAATTAGCGAATCAAATTCGTTACACAGAAAACTTGCATTACCTAGCAGTACACTGAAAAAAATCCAAACGTTAATTCTATTTGCTTCAAACCGCTTAAAATTCATATGAAGAAGAAATGCTATTGTTATCTCGCGCACACATATCTTCTATGTGTCAACTGTATAAACTATGTATGAACACACATAAGTTATATGTGCATATTGTTATAGAATGGGGTTTTATGTGCCCAATAGTTATGAAATGTGAATGTAAGATTAATATTTCTTGTAAATACACACATTAGGTTTATGTGCCAGCAAATAGTGTCTATATGCCTCCGTTAATTGCAAAAATCTATGTGTAAAATCAATAGGCATAACGTTTACTTTTTTTTGAGTGTAGGTAATTCTAAATCTGTGCATCCTACTTCCTCCAACGAAAAACGAAAGAGAGGGAGTCCAAATTTACCCAAAAATAATGGGATATTCCCCAAAGCCGACTAAACTTCATCCCATTAATTTTGAGTAAAAAAATCATTCCCTCTCGCTTGTTTTCCGGCAGTGAAATGAGGACAGCAAATTAAAATTACCTACTGGTAGGTAATGGATTTTAAGTGTGTAGGTGAACAGAGGCTGTGACCCAACCAGCGAATCACGACTGTATACATTATTCGACGTTAAGGCTGGTTTACAGTTCAAGAAATGGGTCACAGGATTTCGCACGGGATTTGATCAGGGAAAATTTCCCGCCGAGACCTCTTCAAACTGTCAAACCAAAAACTCTGCTGCTTCTTAAAAATACAAACAGTATCAAACAGCGAATTGCAAACCTTATAAAAATACTGTTTTCCACGTCGGAAACAATTATTCCCAGGCGGATTTCTGTGTGAAGAGTTTTAAAATCCCATAATGTTTCGTGCGGTTGGGTTTACAGTTCAGGAAAAATTAATATTTAGTACAAGAAGATTTCCGACAAACTTTTGGTCCTTTGCTGAAACGTAGAATTATTTATTGGCCTTTTACTAAACTTATTTTTTACGTCTCAAAAAGAGTTATGGACACACTCAATGTGTTTAAAGCGTTAATTAAATTAGCTGGGTAGTTGAATGCATTGTCGTTTTTATATTTTGCATATTTCTTCGATGATTTGAGATTTTTTAAAAAGAAAATACTAGCGGCCAATTTATTCACTGGATGAAAACCGGTTTTCGCTGAAAACCAGTTTTCGGGTTGCTGGTTGTCAATAAGCCAAAAAACGTTTTTCAACGAAAACCGGTTTTCATCCAAGTGAACTACTGACTGTTCATTAAGATTCCTCCGTGGATAGGACTCGAGCATATGACGAGCGCCATAAGGGGCATATGACACCAGCACCTTACCCTCTGAACCACCCCACCTCCACACTTCTAGAGCCTACTACACTTTAATCGCATTCTTTTTGGACCAATGGTTGATATAACCAGGAATCAATATATTGGCTCAAATGGCACGTTCCCCGTACATAGTCCGGGATTTGTGCCTTTCAAATATTGCACCCGATCTGGGTTTAACGACCGGGTGTTCCGGCACTTCGTTGGATATACTACACACAAGTGACATCGTTATCAATATTCAGCGGATATTAGTTCCGATAACAGGTATCTTCTGCGATATATTACTAGTTTAAAACTGATCAAAAGTTGTGAAGCAGCAGACGGCTTTGTATAATTTGAGTTTTTCAAAAAACCTGACATAACCATCATTACACTCAGACCAAACAATGCGTATTTCTCGTGTATGTTCAGAGGCTTTAGTTCCAAGCTAGTCATATCAACACAGAGTCAACATACGAAGCGGGAATATATGTTTGACAGTAGCCTATCATTTTGGCATGGTTAAATTTGAAAAATTGTCATTACCGGTTATTGATTTGTCTCAAACCTTACTTGATTGACGCATTTACATTTACCTACATGAACCTGCTCAGGAAATTCACAATATTACATTTGATAAAAAGTTGTGACAGGTGCGGATTGTATTCAGAATGATAGTTTTGGTTGTATCCAATTAATAATTGCTATTGCTAAGAATTAACTTACCGTGCAATTAATACCTCTGCTGGAAACCGCCCTGCTGAGAATTGTTGAACATCATTTGCTGCTGCTGTTGTTGCTGTTGTTGTTGTTGCTGCTGCTGCTGAGCTGCCACAGCAGCTTGCTGTGCCTGCTGTTGGTAATCTTGCTGATTCATCCCACTGCCCGATTGACCGTTCGGACCCGACATTCGAACTCGCTTTGCTGCACTGTGGTCCATCGCAGCATTTTGTGCCTGCTGCTGCTGCTGCATCTGTTGCTGTTGTTGTTGCTGCTGCTGCTGTTGGTTCTGTTACCGCAAGTGATAAGAAAAAAGTTTAGTTCAAGTTTTTACCCGCAGTTAGATTTTCGTAATTACATTCGCTTGCTGTTGCTGCTGCTGATTTTGTTGCTGAGCTTGGTGCTGTATGTGAAAATACTAAATTAGTAACGTGCTGATTCATCTTCCTGATTAATATTCTTACATTGTTTTGTTGTTGTTGGTTCTGTTGCGTTTGCTGTTGCTATTGAAAAATGTGTATTCGGTTAAATAATAGGTGCATGTCCACTACCAAAACCACTCACGTTTGCCTGTTGCTGCTGACGCTTGTTTTCACCTTTGTCGTCTTGGTCTTCGTCGGTTAAGAATTCCCGTTTTGGATAAGGAATCGGGCACCCCGCAAACACATCTGCTGTTGGTAGCGGATCTTCTGAAAAATAAGGATCCTGCATCGCTTGTTCGGAAGTTATTCGCTTGTTGGGATCCATCAGAAGCAGCTTCTGAAGCAAATGGAATGCTTTGCTATCCGGTTTGATCTTATGACGTTCCATGTACTTGATCAAAGAGCAATTAGCGTAACTAGCAAGAAAAAATTGAATCAGATGTTTGATGAATTTAGAGACCTAGATTTTTACTTGGACCGCTTGAAGTCCTTTGTTAGTGTATGGTGTTCTGGCATTTTTCTTATATCCTCCCAGTCTTTGTCCTGTGGAAATCCCATTACGTTGAAGATTCGATCCAGTTGGTCATGATGATAAGGGTTACTGGTTTTGATATCCTCCTGACGACAATGAAATATCGGTTCCGATGTCAGTAGTTCGGCGAAAATACATCCAATAGCCCATATGTCTACAACGTTGAGAAAATAGTAGTAATATTTGGTTGATATGCAGTTGGATAAGACCCACCAATAGCCTTGGTATAATGACGAGCTCCCAGCAATAACTCTGGTGCGCGGTACCAAAAAGTCACAACGACCGGATCCAGATCTGCCAATGGTTTAAGAGGTGCGTTGAACAGTCTAGCGAAACCCATATCTGCAATCTTAACACGGCCTCGTTCATTTCCTTCACCCATTACAAGAATGTTAGCTGGTTTCTGAGAGAACCAATATTCAAGTTACTACCAATCGTTCATTTAAAGTAATATAACTCACCAAATCTCTATGTAAGACCCAGTTACTGTGAAGGTAGTGAATTCCATCTAAAATTTGATAGAGTAAGCTTTTCACCATACCCTTTGGGACCATAACCGGCTTCTTAGTGGCTTTAGCCGCACGGTGAAATTTAATGATGTGCCACAGGTCATGTTCAGCATAGTCGAACAGCAGCCAAACTTTTCGATCGGTGTGCGACAAAAATACACGTATGAGATTTATCACATTCGGATGTTTTAACTCTCGAAGTAACTTTAAGCAATAATAATCAAACATTAATATAAGTTGGGTAACTTTTCAAAATAAGATTCTTACCGCAATCTCCCTGCAAGCAGACATAGACAGACCCGTACCCTCTATTTGCTTTAGTGCATAATCTTTTGTATCATTGCTTTCTTTCCGGTGGGCTTTATAGACGTGCCCGTATGTACCGCGACCAACCTTGCAGCCCTCGTACTCGAAAAGATCTTCGACTTTCGCTCGTTCCTGCTGAGTCTTCATTTTGAATTCGTAATCCATCATAACAGCGCTGCTCATAGCACAGAATTAGAAATCAATGAAATTGATTGATTATTAAGTATTTTTAATACTAGTCTTTCACTTCACTACATAGACTGTTATATCCTTCTAACAACAGCTTGTAACACGTAGTTTTATTCACGCGAATAATGTATTATAGCTTTAGGTATTATTTTCCGTTCAAAACTAATCATGAAATCACAAAAACGTAAACAAAATTTGAAGAATACTTATTCAAAAGGCGTTAGTGACAGCGACAAACAAACTTACCCAGTAAAGTTCAGCCGGAAATGTGCCGGAATTCCGGGTGGTTCCAGCTAGTATTCCGGCTCCAGTGACAACCGATTCTAATTAGAATCGATTGTCTCACTGGAGCCGGAATATTAACTGAAACCAATCGGAATTCCAGCTCATTTCCGGCTGAACTTTACTGGGTAAGTGTAACATTTGAATTAGACAGAATAAAAATTGTAAAAATAAACAAAATTTGTTTTTGGTTTTAAATTTAATTTTGGTTTTAAATAGGATTCAGGTTTGATTCAATCAATACTGTTGGTTGAAATTACCAACTCGATCATGAACCGACCAAAGGGCCGAAGACGCAATGATATCGAATCGAGAAAAATAGGTTTGAAAATTCGTTTTAAAAAATTAAATAGTATTTTAACAGTGTTTTCATACTGCGCTTTCAAATGTATTGAAACACTTCAAAACAATACTAGTTTTCGGAAGCATTACGAAAATATTTTATATAATAACGTTTTCGTTGATAAAATTGAAAAAATATATTTCGCCGAGTGTTGTTATGAAATGTTGATTAGGCCATTTTTGAGTCGCCCTCTTACTTTGACCACTCACAATTTCGCCCTGCAGTGTCGCCAGAAAACAAAAACCAAATGTGGGTTTCGCCGTGCTCGCCGGAGGGGAAAATTTGTTATTCTTCCCGGGCGTATCAAGCAGTTGGTTTTTGTTTAGGGCGACTCTGTTTACGGGCTTTGTAAACAATGATGCTGTCAATTTCGCCCGTACACACTACCTTAGAAATGCAGAGGCGTAATCCGCCTGGCGGCTTGTTTACAGTTGAAAGTCGGTTCCGCCGTTTTGTTTTTTATTGATTTTCATGAAGTGTGAATCATTTTTAAATGAGTTTTTATATTTATTATGAAGTATTTTTACTCCTCTTTAAGATATTACTCAAATCTCCGTTTGTGTACATTTGTTATATAGGCCCATTTGTCGGTTTACGATCGAACTAATTCATTTGTTGGCTTTTCAGTAGTTTCAACAAATATTTCGTTTGAAACAACAAAATCATGATAAGCTTAACCGAACAAACAAGTTTGAAGAAACGAAAACAAATTGTTTGTATCAACCAAAGGAGAGAATAACTCAAACCTAACTTAAATATGGAATTCATACTGCCCTCTAAGAACGGTTGGTTTCAATGAAGGACGTTCGTTGGACCAATTTGGACAACGCCTAAATAACCGTTCAACAAACGTTCATCGTTGGACCCGTGTTGAACGATTTTGAAACAATTTTTTGGACGTCTCAGTGGGTGGAAGCTCGAAACGGTTTCGGACTGGTTAGACTTGTTCGTTGGAACCACCGTTCGCAGAATAATTTTTTGAGACTAATAACCATTCTGTCCAAAAATGTATGTTTCACATTTGTATTTCATTTGAAAAGAAGGACCTAAGTCGAATTGTCGAAGAAAAGTGCATGTTTATTGTCGTTTTGTTTCCTTTAATTATAAATCGAACTAAAACACATTCTAATTAATTTTTACTACACACTTAATTTAAATAACTGGGTACAGTAACATTTTGCTGGGTTTTTGAACAGCAAACCTTTCGGTAATCAATTCAGTAAAACAATTCGGTTACCGAACTCTCCGCAATCCGTTCTATCCAAACGTCAAAAAATACTGGTCAGTCAGTAGTTTGCTCTGAAAATGGCGATTTGACAGATGATTTGCTGTACCTGTTTTGTAAGTTTTTGACGAGGTTCGGTAATGTTGGTACAATTTTGCCGAACAATCAGTCAGTTTTTTTACTGGATAATGTTTATGTACCGAAAAAAAACAGAAGTGATGATAAATTCCGTGAAAAATATTGCGGGTTTCAGCAAATTATTCAAAAAATTACTGAAAATCGTTAAAAAATGAAAACTTTACCGCAATTTTTTTAATAATTTGCTGACAGCTCCGTAAAAATATCACTTTACTGTGGTAGTCGTCAAAAGAAATTACCGAACAACTTTTGGCTGGCTTAGTGTGTACTATCTTCTAAATCTTAAATAAAATAAATTACCACAGGAGAGTAGAATTAAGCCAAATTTATACCTTTCCGATCCGATTCAGTGACGGTTCAGTATCGTGCACGGACACCAATATTCTTTCATACGCATCACACTTGTCCGGCACAGTGCCATGCCAGAGAAGTGTGAATGCTCGCATTTAAGTGTGCACGCCAAGGGGCGAGTCGTTTAGAACAATGTGCCATACACACTGTATCACCTACGATAACACGATATAAGATTACGATTCACAGTAATACACGATCATTTCACTCGTTACCACAATGTGTGGCACACTTTTGACAACTCAAAAACTATCAACAAAGTGTAGTTGAATAATCATAGCAACCATTGCTTTTGTTTTACTGAACACCATGGCGCATTGTGGCACATTGCGGCACAAGCTACCACGCTGTTTGTGAGCACAATTCGATTTGTGCTGAGTGACTCACACCTTGATGCACGCAGAAAAATTTAGCATGTTTAAATAAAAAATATGTGTTATTGAGTACAATCATTTATTATCATATCGCTTTAGCTTGAGCTTATGAGGCCACTCCTGGCTGCTACTCCGTTATCGATCTGCACTAGCTGAAGTTGCACAGGAATCAGTAGATAATTATGCTTGGAAGTAGCTAAACATCTTTCAATGTGCAACTCCTGGTAATCCTAAAGCATTTATTGATCAATACCGGCGCCGGACAGGTCCGAACGTAGATCGCGGAAGGAAATGTAGTCCGATACTTACCTTTGCTAAAAACCGTACAATCTTCTGCGCACTCCACAAGTATCACGGGAGGAGGATATTTGTTAGGTGTAGAAGTTGAATTCTACTACTTCATAACCGACATTAGAGTGGTGACTCCACTATCTGAGCTAGATATCGATCTATCAACTCATGGACCGGGGACCTTCCCTTCCGAAGGAAGACGTGACCACAGATTTACCGAGACATCCATGATCGAACAAATATTGTGAGAAAACTTATGTGAACATTTGGGTCAATATACATTAAAACACTAGTGCCGCCACACCAACATATCCCAAAATACTGTGTGGATTCAGTATGGAATCTGACTCAAAGGAAACAACCGATTCCTTTTCAATCGGTTGATGCATTCGAGCTGGAATTCATACTGAATCCACTCAGAAGTCCGAAACGGTTCCGGTATGGTTTGACTGATGCCGTTTTTGCTTGAAGCGAAACTGAGTCAGTTTCTAACCCCAACTGCTGTCAAAATGTATGAACTGACAGCGGTTGGGGTTAGAGCCTGACTCAGTTTTGAGTTCAAGCAAAAACGCCGAGTAGAGGTATAACCGCTATCAATTGAGTCGAACTCAGCCACTAAAAACATGACGACAGTAGCGCACCTGGTGGAGATATCCCAACTACCTTCGAAACCGTTAGGAATTTTTACATAAGTTGAATGCTGAAGATGCACTTCTGTTCTCTGTGACAGATTGTTTCGCCTTAGAAAAATCTCAACGAATTCGGCTGGGATTGCACCCAGACCAAGTGGAATAAGTGGTGGCCACGCTTCCCACTGAGACGTCCAAAAAATTGTTTCAAAATCGTTCAACACGGGTCCAACGATGAAAGTTTGTTGAACGGTTATTTGGACTTTGCCCAAATTGGTCCAACGAACGTCCTTCATTGGACTATTTTGAAACCAACCGTCCTTAGAGGGTTAACACTCAACCACCGGCGCCGCATTCCAATCATTTATTGTTTATCGCTTCAACCATCGCTGGTTTGAAAATATTTTTTTATTAGAGCAACAACAAACTTTTGCTTTCAATGAAAACATTTTTAAGGAATAGGGATCTTTAATTTGGAAAAATTGTGCCAGTTTTTCATATGTATTGGTAGCGGGTGTCCTTACGAGTACACTCATATCATTCTTAAACCTTAATTATTCTTTTATGATTTTTAAATTTAAAAAAAACCAAATTAAACTCGACCAGCAAACTGACAGTTGTCCTACTAAATGACGTATCTGCAAATATCTCGTTCGCCTCATTGTTAACCGGGACAGCACCCCACACAGCATGATCTGGTACTTTGTCAATCCGCTAGCAACCTGCCATCCCAAGTTTCATCTGCAAACTATGGTAGATCTGATAAGGCAACCTATAGGGTCGTGCAAGTCGCATGGGTTTGGATGTGTTATTGTCCTAAAAGGAAACAAACTAAAAAATGTTTTTTTCAATAGTTTCGGGCCAAAAAATTGAAAAAGGACTGAGATATTAACTCACGGTACTAATCTGCATCAGAATATGCCTTAACCCGCACACCCCTAAAGATCCCTATTATAATTTTCTTTTAATTTTAATGAAATAATTAATTATAAACGGAACGATAATTTTTTATTGAAACAAATAAATTTGATTGAATTTTATAAATAATACAGTCGTGATTCGCTGGTTGGGCAACAGCCTTGTCCGACTAACGAATTTGATTCGCTAGTTGGACCCTGAGTGCATATAAGGAGAGTGACGAAACTGTCAAAATTGGAACAATGATTATTTGTCAGTGTCATTCCAAACGAGTCAAATCCATGTATTTTGAGAGGTCGTTTGTTCGTTTGGAATATTACTGACAGATAATCATGACAGTTGCCTTCACTCTCCTTACATACACTCTGGTTGGACCGACTGACAAATGTCAACAACTCTCCAAAGAAGATATGGGCAGTGTAAATGCATCTGTTCACATCTCTATATATTGTCAGATTAATTGTCAAAGTAAATTTGACATGAGATTTTGACGTTCAGATGTTTTTTAGTTGGGCAATGGTCCAACTAGCGGAGGTCCAACTAAAAAGCGGTCCAGTTAAAAAGTGTCCAACCAGCGAATCACGACTGTATTTAGCAATTATTCCGGCTGATTTTAAACAGTATTCTGGCTCCAGTGGCACAACCGAATACCGATTCTAATTTGAATCGGTTGTGTCACTGCAGCCCGAATGCGAATTAGAACCCGGTCAAACCATTCAGAATCCTGAATGGAGTCAGTATGGATTCCAGCTCAAATGCAACAACCGATTCCGAAACCGATTGAGTCGGAATCGTTTGTTGCATTTGAGTTGGAATCCATCCCTCTAAGAACGGTTGGTTTCAAAATCGTCCAATGAAGGACGTTCGTTGGACCAATTTGGACAACGTCCAAATAACCGTTCAATGAACGTCCATCATTGGACCCGTGTTGAACGATTTTGAAACAATTTTTTGGACGTCTCAGTGGGATCCCTCTAAGAACGGTTGGTTTCAAAATCGTCCAATGAAGGACGTTCGTTGGACCAATTTGGACAACGTCCAAATAACCGTTCAATGAACGTCCATCATTGGACCCGTGTTGAACGATTTTGAAACAATTTTTTGGACGTCTCAGTGGGATTCTAACTCCATTCAGAAATCCGAACCGGTTCCGGAATGGGTTTAACTGGGAACGAGCTAGTATTCCGGCTCCTTTTCCAGCTGAACTTAACTGGGTTACATTCAGAGCAAAAACATAACTGCATTACCGACGTTAAATCGCCAAAAATTGCTGTTTATTATTTTTTTAGGTAAACAAAACATTAAAAATTAAAAACATTAAACATTTCTCAATACCGTTTTAATAAAAATATATCAGATCCTTTACAGAATTTGTGCAATAATCATGATCCATTCTCCTTAGGACGGTGGTAAGGGCATTAGAATTTGTTTGCCGAAATATTGAAGGTAATTATAATTCACTTCAGTCTATTCGCAAGGTATGTCTTCCGGCAAAAATATCTGGCAGGCTGCGGCCACCGGCGATCCTGTCGCTCTGCAACAGTGCCTTCAGCGTAAGTCTAACAAAAACAAGACGATTAAAGTAGGCACCTTCCGGGATAATCACAATTGGACTTTGCTGCATCATGCAGTGGCCAGCAGAAGCGAAGAGTGTGTAGAGCTGTTGATATCGCGAACAGATATTGACGTGACGGCACGTTGCTATGAGGGCCGAACTGCGTTGTTTCTAGCTTGTCTGAAAGATGTACCGACCGAAATTGTGGAGCTGCTTCTTGCCAAGAATTCAGCGCTCGTCAACGTAGCTAACAACGAGAACGTGACGCCCCTGCATGTGGCTGTGGAACGTTGTAATGTACCTCTAGTGGAACTGTTAGTGGCCAACGGAGCGAATGTAAATGCTACGGATTTCGCCGGCGAAACACCATTGCATTCGGCTGTAGAATTTGGTAGTGTAGAAATTTTGATTTATCTACTTTACATAGCTCGAGCGGATGCCTCTGTCCGCTCAGAGAACGATGTCGACACATTGAGTTTGTTGGCTGCTCGAGGGAACTACGACATGAAAACCAAAGTGGCTTGTTTCAAGATACTTTTCAATCACGTTAACATCAAACAGCAGTACCAACAGAAATATTTACTAGAAGATATTTATGCAATAGCGCTTCTTAGCTATCGGTCTACATCGCTAATTCCATATTTCGTTGAAACTGCGTTATTGTGGGAGAAGAACCCCAGTAAGTGCCGGCTAGCTAGGGAGTTACTTGAAGGACCAAATGATCAGTATTTGACAAGCAGATTTAGTGATCGGGTTAATCGCAATCTGTACCACTTTCTTGCCCTACTGCTTGCAGATGACGAGGGCATTCGACGACTGCAGGATGATTTCATGAATTACGAAGTCATATACAGCCACTCATTAATACAGAACGAGCTGGTAGCTTTGAGCGTAGCTGCGATTCGTGAGAATGACAACGAGAAAAAACTACGCATGCTGCTGGAATATCTCGACTTTGTAAAACATCTTGCGTACTTCTTCTCGGATCACTTAGCCGAGACCATGGATATGATAAAAAATGCCCTAATAATTGATGAAACGGATCAGAATGAAATTATGAGCACGACTGAACTTATGCGATACAAAACGATCGCGAATAAAATAATCGACATCACGTCGATTGAAGCGGATTCCGTTCTACTAAGGATGACGTCATCCTCGACTGATTTAGATTCGCAGTGGAAGTTCTTCGAGCCAATCATCAGTTTCTGTACTGATGTGTTTATGAACGAACGGTGGCTCACGCCTGCTAATCTGGAGAAAACCATGTACTCGAAGCTTCTCCTCAAATACGGAACACTGGCGATAGTGCAAAATTGCGAAGGATTCAAGTTTGAACAATTTTCTCTCCTTAGACAGTCCAGGGACACGGTGCGAAAAGCGGTATGGCACTCAATTGATGAAGATGAACGAAAAAGAGATCTTATTTTCGTGCGACGACTGGAGGATTTGGAAATTCCAAGGAATTTAATCCGTTATTTGAGATACACGTAGATTAGAGTACTTCCTATACTGGCTAGCATGGCAAATCAGCCCCATGTGGATAGGAAATCCTATAGAACATAGGATAATTATTATAAGCAGTGTAGGGCATACTATTATATAGTTTTAAAGTAAGAAATAATGCACATGTATTAAATGATTATTTAGAAGTCTATTTCTTTTTTTTATTGTTTTCAATATTTTCGTTACAGTTGAGAGGGGCCCTATTCTCACAGTCACGTCACTTGGTGACTAGAAGGAAATTTTCCTCTAGTCACTAGGTGACGTGACTGTGAGAATAGGGCCCCTGGAAATTCCAACCAGCGACAATCCAAAGAGAATAGTGAAAGAGACGCAGAGTGAAAATCAGTCAAAACGGCAACACTCCCTTTACGATGATTTCAACAGTAGAATTTGGCAACCGTTTCCAAAGGCAGCACTTTAAATGACTCCTATTATATCTTGAAAACAAACCTTTTGTCGATCGTTGGATTTGTTTATCAAACGATGTGCATTTCGAAACAAAGAGATGAAATAATTCTAAAACTTGTTTTTACTCATACATAGACTCTAGAATGCACCTTACAATCACGATTGCACTAAATTCTGACGAAAATTCAAATTTTTTTTGATAGATTTACAATACTTATCTCCTCCAACTCAGGCATGAGTAATGTTTATTTACATTGCACGATTGGTCTGCTCAATAAGGTATTTTTGGCTTCACACTATTCGTCTCTTTTCCTATTCTCTTTGCGACAATCGTTTTTTCTCGTGTTCATCTAAGACAAGACGTGACAAAAGGGGGGGGCCGTTTTTGTTCCAATTTTATGTCAGAATGTTCCAGCTCCTGATTGGTTGATTCTGACGTTTTGCACCGTACGCAATGTTACTACAGGGATATCGAAATTATGTTTTGCAGTGTTGCTATATTTATAGGAAAAGATTTTCATTACTTTTGACAAATAAAATTATTATCGTTAAAAAAGTAAAAATGACTAAATTGAACTGAATTTGCGCGGCAAAGTGAAACAAGTATTTATCATGCATTTACCGCATACGTGGTTGATCAACTTTAACAAAAATAAGACAGAAATCACACTGTAATCTAAAATTATTCAGAAAATGGCTTCGTCAAACCTTACTAAACAACCATGACATGGAAAAAACGTGTCCTTCATCAATATAGTGAATTCAAGATACAAAATTTTGTCGGCATAAAATAAATTAACAAGACTATATTTTCATTAATAAAAACAGCAACACTGTTCGGAAGATTTCGGCAGGGTGAAAATGTGCGAAAAGATGAATGCCGAAGGAAAAATAAGAAGCCGATTGTCACGTCTTGTCTTAGGTGTTCATTGCCAATCCATCATGCATGCACACGCCTGAAGTATTGCGCCTTAAAGTTGTACGCACACGAGGCAACAGGAAACACGCCACAAAAATATTCACTATGGATTATGTTCTACCTATTCCAACGAGCAACAGCGTTGGAATAGGTAGAACATAATCCATAGTGAATATTTTTGTGGCGTGTTTCCTGTCGCCTCGTGTGCGAACAGCTTAAAGACGCTGAATCCCTCTGCAGAGGATAAAGAATCCAAAGAAATTCGCTACGAATCCTTCTGGAACGAGGGCCATTGACAGGTCTCGTGCTCGATTGGAATAACACTGACAGATAAACGGTAAACAAACGATTGACGTGTCGAGTCTTTATCCGCCACGGAAACGAAAAACTACCTAAAATTGAGTTCCTTTGACTCAATCTCGTGGTATCGTGGGGGAACTTAAAATTAGGTAAACCGTGTTGAAGGTAGTTTCCATTTAACCACGATAAAAATTACAACTCATTGATAGGTTTTTTATACTCAAATTTAAGTTGAATTTACCTAATGTTGAGTATACCCCAAACAACTCAAAAGTACGTTCCTCCACGGAAGACCTCGACTGAGTCGAATCTCTCGTTTTATTTTTGACAACACTAATAAGTGCGAAAGCGACGCACAACTCAAAAGTAAGTTAAAAGAACTTATTCTGCAGGTTGTTTTATTTAACCGTGTAAACAAACGATTGACGTGTCGAGTCTTTATCCGGAGGGCCAGTGAGCAAATTTTCTGGCAGACACCGCTCTGCTAGATTTCTGTAAGTCTTGGTTTGGCAGCCCTGTCAGATTTCTGCGCATATTCTGTCGGGTTAGTTGAGCTAGGGCGAACTCGGTTTCGCTCGCGTTTTCTGGCACATTTTGACAGGAACCGAGCTAAACCCTGGCATAACTCGGACATAAACTGTGCAAAGATTCTGGTAATTCCTACCTGGTAGAATTTAGCACAAATCGAGCAAAACATCTGACAAAGATGTGGCAGGAAGCGTGCAGAGATCTTGGCCGTACATTTCTGCCTCGATTCTGGATAAAAGTGAGCAGCATCCGTTGGTTTAACCGCTTCTGTCAGAAACGGTTGTTGCATTTGAGCGAATTCGTTGCCAGAATTCTCGCACAAATCGCGCAAAATGCTCGCAGAAACGCTGCCAGCATCAATTTCGCTTTGCTCAACTTTTGCTAACTTTCTGCTTGCCACGCTGATCGGGAATTCGTCTGGCAACGAATTCGCTCAAATGCAACAACCGTTTCTGACAGAAGCGGTTAAACCAACCGATGCTGCTTACTTTTATCCAGAATCAAGCCAGAAATGTATACAGCCAAGATCTCTGCACGCTTCCTGCCACATCTTTGTCAGATGTTTTGCTCGATTCGTGCTAAATTCTACCAGGTAGGAATTGCCAGGATTTTTGCACAGTTTATGTCCGGGTTATGCCAGGGTTTTGCTCGATTCCTGTCAAAATTTGCCAGAAAACGCGAGCGAAACCCAAGATGGGAGAAAGGTGGGAACATTTGACACTTTTGAGTGTATTAGTTTAATACTTGCAAAATTAGGTATGGCGGCCGGGGCCCTTGAAGTGAACGAACGAGCATCCTGATTGTTTGCGCACGATGAAAAGTGAGAAAAAGCCGAGCTTCACCTCGGATCTGCCTATTAGAACACTTAGGGACACTTTTTACTTCGAACAAACCGATTAAATTAACTATAACCGAACCGAAAGAAAACTTATGGCAACAGAAAGGCCCACTACGTCA